>NC_044554.1:87725917-87815177 GCF_007565055.1 Rhinopithecus roxellana
GTCACTGCCCCTCTCTGAACCTCAAAAAGTAACACTGCCTTCCAGGGTGGTTGAAGGAGACAGAGGATAACAAAGACAGGCACGAGGGTAGCTGTGTTGTGGCCGTGGTTGTGCCTGCTGTGGTTCCGTGCCTTCCCAGCAGAGGGGAATTTGTCCCTGTCCCTCTGAGTAAGGCTACCTTCCCCAAGCACAAAGGTTACCTTCCCAAAGGAAGCAGGGAGGGGAAGCCCCCGCCCCTCTAGAGCCACACAGTGGGCCACAGCAAGGCCAGGGTCTAGGCCTTGGGCTTCCACGCCAGAGCTCCTCTCAACAGACCCCCACCTGGTCATCTTCCCCACATGCTCATCTCCAGGGCACCCTGAGAGCCAAGGCTGGGACATGGGGAATGATGGAGCCAGCTGAAGATCTGGGGACCTGTGTGTCAGGGCCTCTGCTTCTGGCTCTGACAGCCCCGGTTCTTAGATAACCCTCCTGTCCTGAGCTGCTGGCTGCTTCTGGGCTTGCCTGCCCAGTCCCCGTGGCTGTCTTCTGGGCTTCCCTGCACAGCCTCCTGTGGATGTCTGTCTCCCTTTTTTCTGAGAAAGTCCTGCTGAGGTGGGAAGCTACCGAGCCCCTCCTCCCAACCCTACTTTTCCTCCATGGTTGATGATGTTCTATTAGCACAAGCCCACGTGGGAGCTGGAAGGCGCCCTCAACTTGAGTGAGCCTATTTGGTTCTGAGGCAAGGTTCTTTGTGGGATCATGTTAAGGATCACACCAGGCTGGTGTCTACTAAGGCACACGCCACCCAAAGGAAATGTACTGAGAAGTCTCTAATGGTGTGCCACAGGCTCTGCGATGGCCAAAACTAGTCTATACTTTTACAATGGCTTGGACACAGTACACAGCAATGCACAGAAATCCAGGGTGGACAGTTAGCATGTGGGATAGCCCCTTATGTAGAGGTACCATCACTGCATGTGACCTTGGCTAGTCACTTAACCTCTGTGAGTCTCAGTTTCCATGTCTATGTAATGAGGAAAATGATCCCTGCTAGTCTCATTGGGATTCAGAGAAAGCTCAACAGAGGTTAGTTCTAGCCTCTTTTTCTCAAAGGGGTCTTTGAGGACATCTGAATCCACAAGACGAGGAGTGGATTAGGATAAATGTGTCTGGAGTCAGCTTTGTGAAGCTTCCAGCCTGGCATCTTCCTGCTCCTCCCAGCCCAGCTCTGGTGGGACAATGGCTAGGGTGGAGGTGAGCTCAGGTATGGTTTTGCACCTGAGCCACAGCCCAGATGACAGCATTCTGGCCATGGGTCAGCCAAGGAGCAGCCAGAAAGTCAGGTGTCACCAGCTGAGAGTAGTGGGGACTGGTGAACATCAGTCTCTGTGTGCAAATCTCCAAGGGGTCTGTCTCAGAGCCTGGAGAGAGTACAGAGGATCTATTCTCAGAGTGGGAGCAAGAATGGGGTAGAGTTGCAGAAGCTCAACATTAGGAAGAGCTTGTAAGAGTAAAAGCTGCCCAAGAAGAAGAGGGCTGCTTTGATAGGTAGTGAGTTTCCTGTCAAAGGAGGGGTCTAAGCAGAGAGCAGACAGAGAGATGGTGCCCCCAGAGCCCAGAGTCCCCCAGGTCTAGCCCCGAGTCTCCCCGAGCAGTGACCTCATTGCTCTCATGCACTTCATGGTCGATGAGCTGCAGCAGGAACCACATGACATTTCGCAGGATAAAGGTGGTGATGAGGTTCCAGTGAATCACATTCCGCAGACAGCGGATGCTCCTGTGGGAGGTGCAGGTCAGGGGTCAGCCGGGGTCAGGGGTCAACTGGGACTGGGTTCACCCTGAGGCCAGGTAGAGACTCAGGGTGAGGGCAGGGCTGCACTAGGAGCCACTTCCCACCCATGGTGGCCACAGTGAGGCCTCTGAGTCCAGCTCCCACTCTGCAGCCCACATGCCTGCTGGTGATCTATGCCCTGGCACCCCACCCAAGCCCCCCCTTTCTCCACTGGCCCTTTTATCTGCTGGACCCCAGAATGGAGGTGAGAATGTCTGGGAGAGGTGAAGGGGGTACTGTAGGAGGAGGGAGGAGGAGAAAGCAAGGCAGAAGGGTGGACTCACCGCAGGGCAGAGAAAGCAGGAAGGCAGCCACCAGGGCTGCCACAGATACGCAGTGGCCCAGGTAGTTGACGACAAGGGCAACGCGGTGGTAGTGCAGATCGTACTTCTCTGCTGGACAGACAGACATGGGCAGGGCAGATGGGGGCACGGGCATGTGGGGGTGGGGCTGGGTACTCCAGCCATGGCCACCTCTGCGTCCTGATCTTGGGGGCAGAAGTGCTCCACCTGTCATTGCCATGCCTGGCTCTTAGAGTTCATTCCTGTTGGTCCTGGGTGGCTCTTGTTGTGATAAATGGCTGTGGTCAGGCCTTCCAACATGCATTTATTTTTATTTTTTTAGGGATGGGGTATCAGTCTGTTGCTCAGGCTGGGTTCCAGTGGCTATTCACAGGTGTAATCATAGTGCACTGCAGCCTTGATCTGCAGGCCTGAAGCAATCCTCCCACTTCAGCCTCTCAAGTAGCTGGGACTACAGACATGTGCCACTGTGCCAGGCACCAACATGCATTTTTGGGGCACATTTTGAGAGGTATGGGTACAGATTCTTTTTAAAAATTCTAGACTCTAGCATGCCTCTCCTGAGTTTAGTCTCAGCCCAGATCTCAGCTGGCTGAGTGACTGAGGGTGGGTTAATTTTATCTCTGGACCTCAGTTTTTGATGTCTGTACAATGGGGCCAACTTGCCATCCTGCCTCAGAAGCAATGGCCTATGGGAGGCCTGGGGTGGGGTGCACTGAGATTACTCTGCCCTGGAGACCACACGAGGGGGTGCACTATCTATAGAGAATTTAGAAATTTTATTCAAACTGAATAAAAGTCAGTTGACTTTTAATTATCACCAAGTGTTGGCAATTTGAAACAAAGTCAGTGATGAAATACTCCTTCCCGCCAGGGAGAGCCACCCGTCCACCCTACCCACCCCCTGTGTTGATTCTCCACTGCTGGAGCAGCAGAAAGAGTGGAGGTGAGAACTGAGGGCTGGAGGCCTCCCTGCCCGTTGAGTGGCCTCCCTGCAGAACCCCTGTGGCTCACATTTTGCAGAATCACTTTCTCAGGGCGGGTGAATGTTTTTCTCTCTCAATTTGGACTTCATTTGGGGAAAAGTCCCAGCCCCACTGAGGACTGTGCTGGGTGATGAGGAGGGGACAGAGCTGAGATGTATCCTTTCAGGTCAGGAATGAGGCGTAGCCTCAAAGGGAGGAGTTCGGTGCCTCAGCAGCACCGAATTGAATTCCAGAGCAAGAGCTGGAGCAGGGCTCCGGGGAGGCAGAGCAGGACCCAGCTTCCCACCGGGACAGCCCTTGTGGGGCTGCATTTGTTTCCATGTGGAGTCACAGAATCAGAATGTCAGATTGGGAAACTGAGGCCCAGAGGGAGAGGAAGGTGTGCAGCCACACAGCGTCTAAGATGTTGGGAGCATTGATTACACGGTCATTCCCTTTTTGTGTCACATGCCACCTTGGCTGTATCCTCTAGCAGCCCAAGCTCTCTTGAAGGTAGGACTCCATGTCCCCCTTCTCTACTCCTCTACAGTATCACTGAGCACAGGGCAGGACACTGGGGGCAGGGGCAGGAGGTACAGAAGGGAGTGGCTGGGTGACACAAGGATTGGTCTGCCCCCCTTGGGATCCTCTGTGTTCAACCTGAGTCCTAATACGTCTGTGAGGCCTGGGGTCGCAGCAGGTGAGGGCCACTCACCTTGTCATCCAAAATGGGCTCACACTGTGAGTAGTTGATCTTTGAGGCCCACGTCCCATTCTCCAAGCATTCTCGATAGGCATTCCCTACAAAAAAATGCCAACTGCCAAGAGTCAGGTCACTCCCCTCCTCAAGAGCCCTCCCTTGCTCCCTAGTGCCCACAGGATAAGGTAAATACATCTCAGCTCTCCTAGGGCAGGAAATACAATGTGCATCTGAAAGTTTACATGCAAGCCACTTGTGTGAAAATAGCACAAAAGACTCATCTTACAAGATTGCTAAAGGCATGCTAAAACCCATTTTAGACACAATCTTTGACTAACACTTTGTACACTTTCATTTTGTTCATTTGCTTCAAACTGAATCCAATTGTGAGCAGTGGGTTATGCCTGAAGATTCACTGCTTTCAGCATGCCACATGATTTACATCCTCATCTCAATTGTTTTATATTTGAGATCCATACTTCACCAATATCAGCATTTCAATTTTAATAATAGCTACCATTTACATAGCATGTGTTTCCCATGTGCCAGGTCCTCTTCTAACTGCTATGGATACACATTCAATCTCTACAACCACCCCATGAAGTAGGAATTAATATGAACCCATTTCAAACAGGAGGAAACTGAGGCACAAAGAGATTAAGCTGCTGGCCAAGGATACAAAGATGACAAGAGGATTCAAACCCAGAAGTTCTGGCTTCAGGTCTTCTGTTCTTAACCTTTAGGCCATATCAAGTAGTGGCAAACAGGAATGAGGGAATGCTGGGGACTCAGGGCTGGGCCGCTGCCCTTGGGCTGCTGCTGCCTGGGAGGCCACCATGTGATGTCTCTAAATGTTCAAGAACCAGCCTCTGTATTCAAGTTGGAACATGATGTGTGAAAAGACGTTTCAAGGAGCATTGTCCTGTGCACATAAGTGCAGGTTTTGTCAAGGGGGAAGGTAGGAAAGTTGAAAATGCTCATATTTGCCTTTCTCTCTATCTCAGCTCCAACTGTCAAGGTCTGGCTCCTAAGACACCCCCTTCATACGCCAGCTCCAGTCAGGAAGAAGCCCTTCCACCTGAGAAGGCCCGGAGCTCTCCAAGCCTGCCTCTGCTCTGCCTACCTCACTAGTGTGTTTCTGACCTCCCGGGTGAGTTACAAATGCTGAATGTTCCACTGTATGGGGGTGATTTGTACCAGGGTTCATCTCTCTGACTAATGAGCAGTTGTCTGTGAATTTTTCTTTTTAGCATATGTTAGATATACAATATAAAGCTAATTAAAATAAATAGCTCGCAGATCACAGAGTTGCAGAGCTGGAGGGGGAACCTTAGGTTGTTTTTGGAAGCAGTGTGTTCTGAAATAATTAAGTTTACTTAAAAACCCACTTCCGTTGAGCCCGATGAGTTTGAAGCAATGGAATTGGGAAGGAGCACTTGCCGAAGAGCAAAATCAATGGGGAAGATTCTATTAGCTTAATTGTGTTTTAGTTTGGTGCCTGGAGCTCATCCATTCTTCAAACCCAGGGTCATGACTGGCCTATTCCTTCCTCCTGGGCCAAGGCCCATCCCTGGCAGGGCCCTGCCCTCCCCCTGCGAAGTGAGTCACGGAATGCCCTGGTCTGATGCTGATTCTGACTCCCAGGAAGAGGAAGTTGGCTCCCCACCCCTAGCCATGGTGCCCAACTCCCCAGGTGGGCTCTGAATTTGATACCTGGGACCATCTTTTCTTACCAACATTCATGCTCATGAAAGGGAGAGGCTACCTCAACTTCTGAGGGTTGGTGATGGTGATGTCACCGAACTAAAAAAGTAAGTGTGTAAGGAGGGTAAGTTCTTTTGTGAAATGAACAGTCCCTCCCTGATGGGGTTTTACAGTGTCTCTGAACAGTCTATGTGAGGTGAGGCAGACCAGAATCCTGTCTGTGTTTCAAAGGGCAGAAAAATTTATCTTCTATGTGTTCATAAATATTATCTAGCTTTCCTGAAGCTCAATGCTAGGCCCCTTCCTTCAGGAAGACCTCCTTGATTGCTTTCTCTATAGCTCTCTCTCCCAAGCACCTCCAGTCCTGACCGCCTGAGCCCCACACTCCAAACTTTGCCCCATGACCAGCCCTGAGCTGTCCAGGTGAGTGAGTCTGATCACTCTGATCAGTGTGGGGGCTCCCTGAGGATGGGGCCTCAGAACACTTGTTTCCCAAATATGATATCCTGTGGTGGCATTGATAGTGGGGTGGACTTGCAGGTGGGAGGGGGTCAGGATAGAAATGCTGCAAATCAGAGACCTTTCCTCCCCTCACACCAGTGCCCATGGGGTCCCAAGTTCCATGGATTCTTTCTCCTCCTTTTCTTTTTCCAGAGTTCACTCCCTTCCTGCCCATCCCTCCATCTGCTCTTAGTCTTCTTGCCTGGACTGCCACAACGGCCTCCTCTCTCGCCTCCCTGCTTCTTCTCTTGCCACCTTGACCATGTTGATTCCTGCTTAAAAGCCATCAGTGGCTGTTTATTGCTCTCAGGAATAAAGTCTAATTTCTTAGCATGATAGTCAAGGCCCTTGATACACAGGCCCCAGCCTAGCTGCCCTGACCCATCTCCAGCATTCTGCATGGCCACTGGCATTGGCACAAATAGGCTTGGCACATACCCTCTTTGTGTGGATCCACCTCTTAAAACACCTCCTCCTTCTTACCCACTGCTCATGGATGAACTCTTACCCATCTTTAACCCACTCTCAAATGCCACTCCTGCATGGAGCCATCCCCAGCACCCCTAGGTCTGAGGCAATCCTTTCTTTGTTTCCCCCTGTATCCCTTCTCTTCTCTTGTATTGTAGTTTTTCCACTTTATTGCCCTTGAACCACAATAACACATACATTTTGTATTATAATCCAGTACACACACACACACACACACACACAGAATCCAGTTTCAAAAAGCAAGATTTAGCTTGAGCACAACTGTACTATTTTCCTATCCAGCCTATTCTAATGCCTTCTATTCATTTCACACACAAACGCTGATCATGACCCACTAAATTGACTCCACAGTCCACTCTTGTATCACAATCCATAGTTTGAAAAACACAAATTCTGTTTTAGTGCATTTGCTGTAATTCACTATGAATTTCACGTCTTTGGACCTAATCATTCTTTTCTTTGGTACTGGACTTGAGCTCCTTGGGGACAGACAAGTAAGTAGAAACCATATTGGAGCCACCAGATCTCCCTCAGGACAGAGCCACTGAGGAAATGTGGGCTGAACAGAATTGACTCAGACCTGCTGACCCCTGGGAAAGCAGGTAGGATGCAGTAGTGGGAGAGGACTTCCCTCTCTGGCAGCCCAGCCCTGCCTGCAGATAAGCTTCTGGCTACAGACACTGGGTATCAAAGGACTGGAGGACAGATGTGCCCCACTCTTCGGAGGAGCTGTCTACTGTAGCTAATGAGGGCACTGGGCCCTCAGGCACAGCCTTGGACAGGAGTGAGTAAGACGGAAAGAATCCCCTCCACCCCCTGGAAACCATAGATGGATGGGCACACACTCTGAGGGCAGATGGCAAAGCTAAAATTGTGGGGCTGGATGCAGAGAGGTGGGTGTCCATTACCATAGCAACACAGGTGCCCCTGCTGAGGATCAATGCTGATGATGTGGAGTGTGGGCTTCCAGGGGCATTAGGGTCTGAATGATGCAGGCAGGGTCTTCTCTTGCAGGACTCTGTAGTCTGGAAGACCTGGTTTCCATGCTCAGAGTGGCCCAGGCCTGCCAAAAACCCCCATTACAATGGTCTCTCCCCATTTCAGATGCTGACACTTTGCAAAGAGTTCCCAGTTCAGACAGTTACCTGGGGTGGTCCTGAAGCCTGGCTAGGACATGAGAGCCTATATTCTAGCTGTAGTTTTGTCTCTGGATAGCTAGGTGACCATGACTAAGTCCCTTCCCTCTTAGTCTCAGTTTTGCCTCTTAGAAAAACTACAGTAAATTGATTCTCTATGATGTTTGGCATCTCAGGTGTATCAATTATATGTTATGTGAGACTCCCCAGTCTACTAAATGCCAGTTAGCATCCCCAAGCTATTGTGACAACTCCAAGCATCCTCACATCACCTTCAAATAGTTGGCACTTCTATCTCCGATACCGTCTGGAGAGACATGGACCATAGGAGACAAGGACCATGAGGGGCTATTTTTGGTGGTAGTTCTGGGGGAAGGAGTACAAGGGACAGGGGTAGGCATGGGGAAAAGAGTGAATGGGACTGTGGTGAAGCACAGCAATGGGGTCATTGGCTATTTGGAAAGAAAAGTACAGGAGGAAGTGAGGGAAAGGCTGGATATGGTGGCTCATGCCTGTAATCCCAACATTTTGGGAGACCAAGGTGGGTGAATTGCTTGAGCCCGGGAGTTTGAAACCAGTCTGAGCAACATGATGAAACTCCATCTCTCTCTAAAAAAAAAAAAAAAAAAAACAACAACCAGGCGTGGTGGTGTGTGCCTATAGTCCCAGCTACTCAGAAGGCTGAAGTGAGAGGATTGCTTGAGCCTGGGAGGCAGAGGTTGCAGTCAGCTGAGATTGTGCCACTGCACTCCAGCCTGGGTGATAGAGTGAGACCCTGTGATATCGATTATAGAAGAAGAAGGAGGATGAGGAGAAGGAGGAGGAGAAAAAGAAGAGGTAGTACTAGTAGTAGTAGTGGTGAGGGAGAGAAGGTGATGACATTGAGGTGGGGAGGGCCAGAAGCAATATTTACAGAAGGAATGAAGTCACCACATGGGAATCGGAACTTTCAGCACCGCGGACAGCGTAACTCCATTCTTCATCCCTGCCTGTCTCTACGGTTGGGGACCTCGGAGACCTCGGAGAGCTCCTAAGAATCAGCCTTCCCACCTGATATTCAGACCTTGGCCCTGGGCCCGGCCCAAGGAGGTCACGCTAATTCATGCCCCTTTTCAAGGCCCAGCTCCAGCCCCAGTTCCTCCAGGTAGCTTCCATGACTGTTCCAGCTCCCCAAGGGTCCAGCTGCTTATGTCTGCCTGGCTCACGCTAGGCTGGGATTGTTCTTTCACTGACCCCTGTAAAGGTGTTGTACTTTCCTAACCAGCCCAGGTTCTCTGGAGCAGAAGTTTGCCTTATTTTGTACAAGGCTGAGAACCCCTAAAGGCATGGCCTGGATTGCTGTCATTTCTGGCCCTTTCTTAAGTACTGCACAAAGCTGAGCACACAGGATCTCAGGATGGACCAAGGCTGATGCTGTTTCCTAGGTTACTTGGGAACTCATTGAAGGTAGGAGGCTCAGAGTGGGCCTGGAAGACAGTCTGCCACCTTGTATGCCCATGCTCCACCAAGATGCATGGCAAATACAAAACAGTCACACACGCAAGATCACACGACAAGACACCACGGGTAGGCTGACCCAGCTGCCAAACTGCAGACATTGCAGTCCAACCTCACATGGGGGAGGGGTGTCAGTCTCAAACAGCAAACCTGTGGGCACCATCCTCCAGGTTCCTGGCATGAAAGCTTTGACTATTCCAAGGGAAGCAAGTTGGAAACTGAGTCATGAGGCATCTCCTTGGGAATTAGGAAGGAAGGCAACTTCTGCATCTGGTCTGGTGGGACCCGAAGAGAGAAACTGACATGTCTGGGGTCACTCAACCATAAAGAGGCAAAAGATCTCTCTCCTCTGGGACACACTTCCTCACAGGAGACCCTGGAGTTGATGTACCTAGGAGAGAGGCTCTCCCTATGACCCTGTGTTTCAGCAGGTGCAGCCAGTTATACCACCTCTTCAGTGTCATTGCCACTTAGTGTCCAGATCCCCAGAAGATAATACCTTAGGGGCCAGATATTCCACTCTCAATTCCTTTTACTGCCTGTAGTTGGGCCACTCCAGATCCAGCCATCTTCTTGTCTGACTTGGGGCCTAGTTGGGAAATCTTTGACCTTGACTTTGAGGCACCTTTCTTACCTACTTTTTTTGAGATGGGGTCTCACTCTGTCACCCAGGTTGGAGGGCAGTGGTGTGATCTTAGCTCTCTGCAGCCTTGAACTCCTGTACTCAAGTGATCCTCCTGCCTCAGCCTCCTGAGTAATGGGACTACAGGCATGTGCCACCATGCCATGATAATTTGTTAATTTTTTTTTTTTTTGTAGAAATGGGGTCTCACTATGTGGCTTTAGCTGGTCTCAAACTCCTGGCCTCAAGTGATCCTCCTGCCTCAGCCTCCCAAAATGTTGGGATTGCAGGCATGAGTCACCATGCCTGGCCATCTTTCTTGCTTTTTTTGGGAAAAACCTCTCAGACAATGTCTCCTCCCAGCTTGGCCTCCACTTCCTGGGCTGGATTGCTTTTCATACCCAGTTAAGAGACTTTTCAGGAAGTGCGGCCAGAGCTGGGGTGGTCAGACGTATAGTCCTGGTGCTAACAGCATGGTTTTCCTGAGCTTCCCAAATGAGGTGCATCTCCTTGAGTCAGTACCCTGCATTGCCTGGAGGCCACTTCTGGCTAAGGAGGACTGACCAACGTTGAGGCCCACCTTGCATATTTCTGTCTTGATCCGATCACAGCAAATTGGTGGTCAGAGAGGAATAGGCAGCTGGTGATGTTCACCCAAGCCCAGACCCAGACTGACATAGAAGTGCTAGGTTGAGTTTGGGAGTCTACTATTGCCAACCCCAGCCAATGGGTGGGAAAGGCATCCCCAGGGCCCTTTGTTGGTGATGTATGAGATTCAGGCCAGGGAGCTTGGATTCCATTTCTTAGTGTTGTATGGACACAGCTCTCTGAACCTCAACTGCCTGTTCTGGACCTCCAGAGAGCCTCAGCTCCCTATTTCCACAGGACTTTTCACTCACGGTGCCCTGCCATCCTTAAGCAGGATCTATAAGCATACTTAAAGGAGACAGTGGGGAAACTGAGTCATAGAGGCACTGAGCAGTTTAATGAAGACCATACTGGGTCTATGAAAAAGGGAAGGGGGAGCAGAACCCAGCTCACTGTGTAAGCTCTGCCCTCCCCGGAGAAGGGGCAGTGGGAGGAGGCCCCTACCTCATGCTCCCGCCTCTACTGTACAGGGCTCCCTCCTTCCAGCCATCCTAGCAACGCTCAGTGGGCTCGTCGCCATGACGCCGGCCTGTGGAGGAAGGTGGGGAAAGGACGAACAGAGGACCCCTGTGGTAGAAGCTGCCTTGGAACTGAGAAACATCACTAGAACTCATCAAGTCCTCCACCCACCTGGTGCAGATAAACTGAGGTCTGAAGAGGGGAGACAACCTGCCCAAAGTGAGAAAAGCAGTGAGTAGGATGGCCAGAATTAGAACTGGCTTTCAGTTCATGGTTCCTGTGAAGCAATGCAGGGAGAAGACAGCTGGGGGGGCAAGTGGCTGCCTTTCTCTACAGGCTTTTAGGGACCAGACCTTCTCAGTCTAGATGGACAGACTTCCCCCTCCCAGGACATCCCCAGAAACCACAGCATTCTGGGGACTCTCAGAGACAGCAGGAGACCACCACTCCAGAATGAGGATAGCCATTCTTGGTGTGGGTGGGACTCTCCCCTCCCCAAGGACATGATGGCCTCTCCTTCCGGGCCCCAGGCCACCTTCAACTCCCCTCCCCTTGCTGACAATGTCCTAGCTGTCCACAGGGAGCCCCAAGCAGCCTCATCTCCCCTGTGTGCGATGGCCCCACGAGGTCAGCATGTTCGCTGTCCCCTTCAAACAGATAAGAAAACCGAGACTTGGACAAGGAGGGCCTGCCAGTCCCTCAGTGAGTCATGGCAAACCCAGGACTTAGATCCAGCCCTGCTGAATCTGAGCCCAGGTTCCTTCCACTCTCCCTTGCCCCAGCCGCTCTCCTGGCAGGTGCTGTGTGTGAAAGGGACTGCCTGCCTGACTCTGGAGCACCTGGTGGGGGTGGGCAGTCAGAGGGGCCCAGATGCCTGCACCTGAGGCCCAGACAAGAAGCCCTGTGGGGAGCTCCCTGAGGGTTACTGAGATGGGGCTCCTCCTTTAGTCCTTCTCCAGGGATCCAGGCTCTGCTGTGGCATTGGTGGTAGGGAGTGCACAGGGAAGGATGCTGGGACCTCTGACTTAATGAGCAGGAGGTAGGAGAGGAAATGGCCAGAGTATTCTGGTCCTGCACCATAGGGCTACGGACAAACAGCCGGTGTCTCTAAAGCCAGCAGAATTGAGGCCAACATCTTAGGCCTCCATGATCTGGCTTCTGCTTCCCTCCCTCCTCCTCCACTTCTGCTCCCACCCTCCCTTCCATCTGACACATCATTAGCTCAATTTTTCAAGGTACTGTTCAACAAGACTTTCTCCATGAAGTCTTCCAAACTTACTCTCCCTTCCTCTTGGAATAATTCCCTTCCATGTGCCCGACTGTCTTCACTGCGCTATTTTACTTGAGAGCATATATTAAAAAGTTCTCTTTGAGGGTCTGCCTGTCACTGTTTCTAGAACAGGAGCTCCTGGAAGGCAGGCTCAGGTCTTACGCATCTTTGACAACCTTGTCTCTAGGCTCCTCAGTGCTTTCTGGGGGAAAGGGTGAAATACAACCTCAATAAGGGGTGAGCCTGAGCAAGATGATTAGGTGGCTGGAGGATTCCTGGGGAGAGCAGGAGACAGGAAAGATCAAGATGCATGCAGAGGTGGGTAGAAGCTAGAGCAGAAGCCAGGAGTTTCCGGAGCCAGCAGAGGCCTACCAGGGCCCAGACTTGCTGTAGGACTCTGGGCAACTGTTTTGCCCTCTCCTGGGCAGTCATTTCCTACCCTTAGGGGAGGGGAGGGCTGGACTCAGCGTATAGAGGGCTCTGCAGCCGGGCAGCTCTGGGGTGTCAGGATGGCCACAAGGGCATCCACTTCTGCTTTATTTCTCTTCCTTCCTTCTTCTCTTAGCTAAACCTCTGTGACGGCTGTGCCTGCCCCGCCTTCCCTCTCTCCCAGCAGGGAAGTTGTTCTCACACATGGAGTAACTTATGGGCCTTGGAGAATGGAATAGAGTCAGGGCAGGATCAGGTCTCACTGGTGTCTGAGAATGCAGACCTAAGTTTCCAGATTTACAGCTTCTACTTCTTCAACCCAGAGGGCAGGGTCTATCTGAGGTCCTCCTGAGGCTTGCACTCCTGCACTGTGCCTGTCCTCAACAAATGTGGCATCCCAACTGCTCTAAGACCTTTAAAGTTTACCCCCACTCCCTCCAGAAAGCCTCCCAGGAATGTCCCAGTGTCCACCAAACCCCTCTTCCTGATCTCTGACTTGATTTGCACAAGCCTGGTTGATAAGCAGCCTGGAGCTTCCTGAGGGCAGGTCTCAGCCTTTCTTATCACCTCTGGCCCTGAGGGCTGAAGAAGGGATTAAGCAGGCAGACCCAATGGGAGAGACTCCTCTGGCTGGAGACCACTCAGCTTATGTGTTTCCATTGTAACACAACCAGTGTTTCAGCATGTCTCTAGAATGGGGTTCTGGGAAGTGGGGACCCCTAACCTCTCCATGTGACTAGGTTAGATGGGATGTCCCTTCTTCCCCTGTCCTGGCAGATGCCTCAGTAGAGATGACCCCAACCATTCCCAGTAGGACATTGTGGAGCCTGAGGTCAAGGAGGCTGAGGCTGAGCCAAGCTCCACTTAGTGGTTCCACAGAAGGAAAATGGACCATGGCCAGGAGGGAGGTGGCAGGACCCTCCTTTGCAGCCAAAAGGACCACAGGGACAGGCAAGATGAGGTGCAGGAGGAGGGCAGATAGAGTGAGGGATGTGAGCGGGGAGATGGTGGGTTTGGAGATGGAGCCGGGGGACGGAGAAAGCAGTAAGGAGAGATGGAGAAGGAGAAAGAGAGAGAGATAGAAAAAAAAAAGAGAAACTGAGAAGGACATAGAAACATACACACAGAAACAGAACCACACATAGAGAAAAACAGAAACAGGGAGACAACGAGAGAGACACAGAGACAGAGATGTGCACAGAGATGGGCTCAGAGAAGTCCATGTGGAATGGGGAGAGGTGGGAGGAAAATGGAATATAAGTGCCCCACTTCTGGCCAAACCACTTCCATGCTAATCCACCTCCTTTCTGCCTACAGATAGGGAGACTGAGGCCCACAAAAGGGAGAGGACTTGCCCCGATTAAATTGCATATGGACATTTAGGATTGTTTCTAGCCACCCAGGATTTGAACCTGGGCTCGGGGAATCCTGGGGGAAGACCGAGGCTACCTCCCCACCTACAGCTAAAATGCCAGATCCTTACTTCCCAGGCTCCCTTGTAGCCAGAGCTTTGGCATGGGACCTGGGGCTCCACATACTCCCCCAACCATCAGATGCACCTACCTGAGGGAATTAGTGAACTGGGGGCCCCTAGATGGAGACAGGGAGAAAGCCTCTCCAGAGATAACTGCAGGAAGCTTAAGACTCCAGGTTGGCCAGGTGCAGCAGCTCACGCCTATTCTCCCAGCACTTTGGGAGCCAGAGACAGGAGGATCGCTTGAGTCCAGGAGTTGAAGACCAGCTCTGGCAAAATGGCAAGATCCCACCTCTACAAAAAATTTAAAAATTAGCCAGGTGTGGTGGCATGTGCCTGTAGTCTCAGCTACTTGGGAGGCTGAGGCAGGAGGATCGCCTGGGCACAGGAGTTTGAGATTGCAGTGATCCTTGATCATGCCACTGGACTCCAGCCTGGGTAGTAGATTGAGAGCTTGTCTCAAAAAAAAAAAAAGACTCTAGAGTAGTGGTAGCAGTGGTGGCAGTGGTGGTAGCAGGGCTGTGTCCCACCTAGTGGCCAGGGCTGGTGGTGTTGGCAGGGCCTTTCAGGGAGAGGGAGGTCCCCTCACTGGGCCAGCTCTGCCCTGTGTTCTTGGCTTGGGGCCCCAAATCTGGTTCTCTAGCCCACTCCGTGATTCCATAAGCTCTCCAATAAATTTTTTTTAAAACTTCTTCTCTGCTTAACCTAGCAGAGTTGCTTCTTGAGAGGCAGCAGAACCTGGGTTTGAATCCTTGTTCTGTTATAAGTGACTTAATTGCTCCACACCTCAGTTTCCCCAGGTGTAAAATGAGGATAATGCTATGTCTCTGTCACTGGATGGTGCGAGGATTAAATAAGTTAAACCACAGTACAAACACATGGAAGCTCAGCCACTGAAGTGCCAGCACAGGTTGTGTAGAGAACACCCAAGGAGACTCGTGTGCTTAACTTGGCTCTGCCACTGACTAGCATGTGTGGCCATGCACTAGTCCCTTCCCTTCCCTTGGCCCTGCTGCATCTGGAAATAGCTCTGGGTAAGATGACTCAAGGCTCTGACCTAGCCTCCCAAACTCACACACTGTAGCTATTTGCTAACCCCACATCCTGAGGACTTCTAAATGCCTTATCTCCACTCTTGGTGCTCTCTTGAGCTTTTCCCAACCCAGCTGGCTGCTTTCTGGACACCTCTGCTCAGGTGTCCCTCCAGCTCCTCAAAGCCAACACATTCCCAACTGTGCTCAGCTGTTTCTTGTGTGCCCAATGCTTTACCTTGCCGTTTCTCACCATATCTTGTCAATTTCAAATGCCCAAGGTTGCTGGCATCTTCATCCTCGTTTGCTCCCACAACCTATAGTCTACCTGGCTCTGTGCAAAAGTCCCCTTACCTCTCCTTTCCCTCCAGAGGACAATGTGCTCCCAAAGCTGAGCTCCCCTGCTCCCAAGCTCACCCAGGCTCCCTCTCCAGATGGTGAAGCCCTGTAGAATGGCCTGCATCACCTGACCTCCATGCTCCTCCCCAGCCTCATTGTTTCTCCTACTCCCTGTTCTCTATACAACACTCACTCCTCCCAAGGCACAAAGCCCGGCCTCTCTCCATGCTTTGCCCAGTCACCTCAGCCTAGAGGGCCTCTCCTGTGCCTATTACACACTCACCTGCTAAAACCCAAACTGTCCCTCGAAACCCAGCTCAGAGGGCTAAGTCCTCCCTGATCCTCCAGGCCGGAGGTATGAGTCTTCTTTCCAAATCTCTAAGCTCTCCTCACAAACCGAATGCCTCTTATGGAGGCAGTACTGCTCCATGGTTAATAGTGAGGGCTGTGGATTCACCTGCCTGCACTGGTGCATAGGAGCTGATTAGGACTTTGAACAAGTTACTTCATGTGTCTGAGACTCAGTGTTCTTGTCTGCAATATGGGCATAAAAGCAGTATGTATCTCAGAGGGAGTGTGGGTGAGTGGGATTATGGATGCCTGAGATATGGATACAAAGCTCTCTCAGTAGCAGCTGGCACCTGGAAAATGATCAACACTTGATAGCTTTGTGGCAGATTCTCTGTGCTCAGTTGAGTTGAAAAATTGCGGAGACTAATATCTAAACTGCTATCCCCACCTGGGCGATTTCTGCTCTCTAAGGAATGAGGCTTCAGTGGGGGTTTGGCTATAGCATAACAAAATTGGGGCAGGAAGTGGAGCCTGAACGCTCCTGTTCTTCCCTTAGGCTTCTCATGGAGTTTTCTCTCTGTGTCATTCTTTTTAAAGGAAGGATCCCATGGAAAAGGCAAACAGAGAAGAAGGAAGCAGCATTGATGTGAAGAAAGGGGAGGAGGGAAATCAATCATGCATTTCCACAGCCATTAGCAGCCTTTGCTCTTCCCACCTAGGCTGACCTCATAGGTGCTGGTTAATGGTAAGTGATCCCCACCCTCCACCAGCTCCTCTCATTCTCCAGCAGTTGCAGTGCCAGGAGCACTTTGGTCTAAATGAAGAAAATTGTTCATTAGATACCAGGGGCTAATTGGCCCTACTTTTACCAGCCTGGGTGGTGCGCAAACATTTTATCAGCTTCTCATTAGACTTAATTGATAGGAATGGCCTGATATGTGCTGTCTGCAGCACCTTTGGGAAGTCTTCCCTATCACCCACCCCCACCCCAATTCCACAGACCTTGTGCTTCCCCCCTAATCAGGGCATTCATCATTCTGTTCTTTTTGTCTGTCGCAATTGTGAGTGAGAGTCTCAATACAGTGCCTGTGCAGTGGCTGGCACATAGTGGGTGTTCCACAAATTGACTGAATATTACTGTACTCAGTTCAGTTATGAAGAAGAGACCCAGGCCCTGCCTTGGGAAAGGGGGGCCTCCAGGCTGGTTGGGGAGAACAAGGCATAGCCCAGGCTGGGGTAAGAACCAAAGCAGAGCTCCCTGAGGTTCACAGGCTGTGGGCTAAGATGCTCCATCACCCCACTTTACCCTGGATGGCCCTTAATCTCCGGGCCCAGTCTGAATTAGGCACGCTGATCTCCATTGCCCCACCGCACACAGCTCATGGAATCCTAAAAATACAGTTTTATAAGGTCAGGAATAGGAAGGTACAGGGAAATCATTCCTTCTGCTTGCACACCTCCTAGCTTGAGGACCTTACTTCCTTCCAGGGAGATCTGTTTTAATCATGGATAGGAAGCATGTGGTCCCTGGGCCCACCAGAGCCCTCAGCTGGTGCAGCCAAGGGAATGCAGCTTGGCATCAGGTGCAGGTGCATCTCTTGCCTTCTAACCATCCCTCATGGCAAAGCCCTCAGCCTCAGCTTCTGAAAGCTTGTGTGTGTGTGTGTGTGTGTGTGTGTGTATGGGTGGTGGAGGTGGAGCTGGGCCACCACTCAGACACAGACACTCTGAGATGGCTTCTAAGGATGTTTCCAGGATGAGAGGCTTCAGACAAACAATCCAGATAGGGTCTCAGCGTGCTTGACAACTGGGGTCCGGCTGGAGATGTGAGGGGGCTTATAGGTGGGGCAGTGATTTCTGCCCCCACAGCCTCCTGCAGACCACATGCCTGGCTCCCATCCCATTGTTCCACAGGGCACAGACAGGCACTTACAGACATGCACACACCCAGAACCCACACTGAACGACCCCACCTGGAGGCTGTGTAACTCCAGCAACCTCTGCTGCCCTTTCCCCCAGAGCCTCAAGCCAGTCCGTGACTTGCCAGGAGGAAGGCAGGCACAGGTTGTTCTCCTTGAGAAGTGGTGTTGGCGGTGGGGTGGGGTAGGGGTGGGGGCTGATTCAGACAACAGTCATCATGGGGACGCAGGAATAATGCTGCCCACAGCCCCTGACTCAGCCCAGCAGGTCAGTCCTGGGACCTCGGATTAGGGAAGATGCAACACCCCGCACCCTCTGGCTTAGCATAATCTACGCCTGCATGTCCTTCCCACAAAATATGCCCTCGCCTCAGCCCTCCTGCCTCCTGCCCTCCTCCTCTCCACTGTGGTAGTAGGATCTGGTCACTGCACTCACTCTGGGGGAT
This sequence comes from Rhinopithecus roxellana, assembly GCF_007565055.1. Taxonomy (NCBI): domain Eukaryota; kingdom Metazoa; phylum Chordata; class Mammalia; order Primates; family Cercopithecidae; genus Rhinopithecus; species Rhinopithecus roxellana. The sequence continues at coordinate 87,743,953 of NC_044554.1, forward strand.
TTGGGACTTAGCATATCCGCCCTCCTGGGACAGGTCCCCGTCCTGGGCAGGGGAAGCATTATCTAAACAATGAAGCCCTAATGGGGAACTTCAGGCAACGGGAACCTACAATGAGGGAGGGAGGTTTACACTCAAAGAGGAGGAAGTATTTCCTTCTCCCCTTTTTGGACTGTCACCGCATGGAGCACGGGAATTGTGGGCAAATCACTGGCTTACTGAGGTTAGACGCTGTATTGGGGATAGAAGCAGAAGGCGCGCCCCCAACATTGTAAGGGGTCCTTAACGCCAGCGGTCTGCGGTACCACGGCCCTCAGCTGCTTTGTGCCGCTGGGTCCGGAATCCTCTTTACTCCCTAAATCGCCTTCCCTGGAGGCCGGTATAGAGCAGGTAGCGAGAGCCGGGGGCACTCACGGGTCGTGTTGTACTTGACGCCGTTGAAGTACTCGGGGCACGGCCTCTCCACGAGGGCTCCGGCAGCGCTGCGGGGCCAGCACGTTCCGATCTGGTCCAAGGTCGTGTTGCAGTAGGAGTAGGGACCTGGCGGCGCGAGAGAGCGCAGTAGGGCTCAGAGGGGCCCCCTGGGACGCGGGGCTCTCGGAGCGTGGGGTCAGGGGCGCATCCAGCGCGCAAGAGAAGGAGCCCGCGCAGCCTCCGACCTCTCGCCTCCCGCCTACCCTCGGGGTCCAGGGGTGGCCCCCAGCCGTCCAAGAGCAGCTCTTCGGCCAGCGCCAGGCTGCAGTTAACCTCCAACAGGCTGTGGAGCAGTGCCGCGTCCATCGCGCTCCGCAGCCGCGTGCGGAGAGGGAGTAGGAGTGCGCGCTCGGCGTGGCTGCGAAGGAGTGGCCGCGAGAGTGAGCGGCAGAGAGGGCTCGGGGTCCTGGCCCCCGCCAGCCCAGCCCCGGTCTCCCGGGCAGCCTCTGGGCGCCGCCTCCGGTCGCCCAGAGCTGTCAAGTGGGGACCTTCCCGGAGAGGAGCGGCGGAGCGCACCCAGCTGCGGGTACAGCCGCTCCGCCGCGGCCAATGGCGGCGCCGGGGGGGCGGGGCCGGGCGGCTCCTCTCGGAGGGGCTCGGACTCCAGCCCCCGGGCCCCCCACCCTGCCCAGAGTACGGCTTCGCAGTTCTCGGCTCTCTTCCACTCGCGGCGTCCAGAGGAGGGCTGTGGGCTGGAGAGCGTGGGCCTGGGGTAACGGAATGCCCCGTGAGGGGATAGCAGGCCCCAGAGCTGCAGGGGGCAGCAAAGCGCTCCCACCTGCCCGCCTGCCGGAGGAGAACACTGCAGCTCTCCTAACTGAGGGACAGCCGCGACCCAAAGTTCGAAAGCTCTCCGCCTGAGCTTCCCCTCCCTGAGCGAGGACATTGGAGGGAGGCAGGGACCGAGAGGCCATGGGCAGATCTGCACCCTCCAAAAGCCTCTATAGCCTCCTGGAAGGAAATGGATTGGGGAGGCCTGGAGGGAAGCAGGGAGACACCCAAGAGTCTAATGAGATCAAGTGGCCTGAGTAGGTTGAAGACCTTGGATCAGGCTGTGGAAGCTGGAATGGAGAGAGATTTCCGAGGGGCAGCCAGACCTGGTGAGGAGGAACTGGAGTGGGTGGCTGGTTTTAAGCAGGAGCCCGGAAGCAGGGATAACATTGGGTCTCCAGCTTGAGTGACCGGGTGGCCATTTAATCAGATGGAGTAAGTCTAGGGGAGAAATTGGCTGAAATTATCTGGAAGGCTTTATACACCCGGGTGTTGGTGCCCTGGGCACCAGAAAGAAAGTGAGAATGTGTATCTCTTCCTCAAGGCTTGGGCAGGGCCTCACCTGACCCTGGTTTCCACACCAGTAGCCGTCAGGGGCCGGGAGAATTAGGCCCCACAGCAGGTGTGGAGGAGCTGAAAACTTTCCCAGGGAACTTGCTCAGGTCCCCCAACCCCAGACTGCCTCCTTGGGGATCTGCTGTGGCTGCACCCTCAGAGTGCCCAGGGCAGGCCTGCTGTGTCTGCCTGCTGAGTGGGGCATCCGGCTCGGGCAGCAGGGCCTGGAGTAAGACATGCTTCCACTCAGGCTGCGTTTTGGTCCAGGTTCTGATTCTGCTCTCTCTGCCATGGTACCCCAGGCAGGACTCTTGCCCTCTCTTCTGGGGCTTTCTCCATCAGTGAAATCTTCCCCGAGGCCCCTCTCAGCTCTGAGACTGGTTCTGAGTTATGAGATGGAGAGACTGGGGAATACATACATATGTGTTGTGTGTTTCTATCTTTAGAGGGCAGGGAGAGCTGGAACCCAGTCTCAGGAATGAGTCCTGTTCCCCTGCCATCCTCCACATAAACCTAAACTGCTAGGAGAGGCTGAATTCACCATGAACCAGCACCATGCCCTGGGCAAAGAGAGGCGAAGCGGCAGGCAGGCTGCTTTTGTGTGCTCTGCTCTCACCAGCCTCCATATTAATGGTTCTGTCACTGCCCAGGCAGAGCGAGCGAGGCCACACTAAGACCAGGGCTGAGCCTTGGAATCTCTCCAGGGCCTGCTGACTGGCAGGTACAAGGTGCTGAGCACTCAGCCAGGTCTATCCTCTGCCTCCTGAATGGACAGTGAGAGCTCATGTTCAGCTCTGGGCAACTGCAGAGGTAGAATTTCCTTGGTCTTCATATCATCCAGTGCTAGGAGCAGGGGAGGACCTCGGCAGAGTCCTACCCTCTGTTCCTAGACTGAGCCCTGTTAACCCAGGATCCCACACAGGCCAGAGTATGGCTGACCAGGTGAGCCCATGTATTCACAGGGAAATAGTGTCCCTCATATACAGGGGACGGCCCTTTACACAGCACAGTGCAGTACAGAGGAAGGGAGAAATCCTAAGCCAAGCTTAAGTTATTAACCTTGTTTGTTACTAGAGCCACCACCTGGGTGTTGCCTAAAGTGTACCACCTTCTGAGATGCAGCTATGTCCAGAGGTGGTGTGCTCCCAATGACCAGAGGCCAGGGACTTCTCATCTCATGCAGATTTCTGCAGAACAGAGGGTTGGCCTGAGTGAACTGGATCACTCTTAACTGGGAAAGCTCATAACAGATGGTTGGCCTGGGTGAACTGGATCACTCTTAACTGGGAGATCTCACATACCGAAGATTCCTCTGGGAAGTAATCATTTCAGCGGCAGAGTCAAAGGCTGTTCTGCATCCTGAATGAGCAGTTGGGGTCTGAGCACAGACCCACAGACCCAAGGTCCCCTGGATGTGGGGCCATTACTTCATGGATATTATTATAGGCATAGTTGTCATTCCAGATGTGACACAGGGAAAACTAGAAAAGGTAACAGTTTGGGAACAAATTGATTTTACAGCTCACTTTAGTGTCTGCAAATAGGTAAATGAGGAGGAAATTGGGAAGAGCCCCACACTTCCCTCAATTTTACTAAATCCAAGTACAAACAAACAAAGACAGGGGCCTTTTTGCTAACTAAAGAAGCAGAGGTAGATTAGAGGCTTTGGGATAGTGATGGATTCCCCGGGCTGCAGGCCAGCCCCATCCCAGCTGGAGGCCAGGCATTAGGGGATAAGCATTTGGAACAGTTTGTGTCTCCCCAAGCTGCTGGGGACATGTTGGCAAATAGGTTCAGGGAAGTGTGACAGGTGCTCGGGAAGACCCCTGTGTACCATAAGCAGCAGGGTAAGGCAGGTGCCTCTGGTGCCCTGTATCCCATCCCATGACCCACCTCTGATGTCAGCTGTAGCGGCAGTGGACAGTTCCAGGCCAGCTCAGACACACTTGCAAAGCCTACTACATGGCATCAAACAGGCATGTAGGCACAACAGAATCGTACACAGAACCACAGTTATGCATCTTCACCATAAACACACATTCTCTCTCTCATTCATCCCCTACCACTCAAATGTCAACTGGAAAACAGGATTTAAAGGCACAGGATGCATCTTTGCTTCTCCAAGGGACTGTCCTTGGTTAGACTGCATAGACAGGGAGTCTATTCAGGCACAGCTGGAACAGTCATGGTGTTTCCTGGGAATTATGATGGGGTTGCTGAGGGCGCAGGGGTTCCAGAGGGGCCTGAAGGTGCCTCACTCTTGCCCTGTAGCACTGGAGACAGGGGTCCCAGGCCAGGCACCCCCTCCTCACCCTATCCTACTCCACTGCAGGACAGAGGAAGTGGCCTGGTGTCTTCGTGTCAAACCATGGGACTAAGCTGTGGGGACAGAAAGGACCCTCAGTGACATCCAATCCCACATTCTTGTTTTACAAATGGACAATAGGATTCCCAGACAAGGAAAAGAGGTTTCCCTCCCCTGCTTCTCCCAGGCCGTCCTCATCTCTACAGCAGCCCAAATGGGCTCCCTGTCTCCTCATGGCAGATGAAACGATGTTTTATAATTATGATCCTGTCACTCTGCCTCATAGGAGTTCCCCCACCCCGTTGCCCTTGAGATGGAGACCACCTCTTTGGTATTGCAAAGAAGGTCCTTCATGATCATCTATCCCTCATCCTCACCCTCCTGCTTGATTTGAAAGGCCCTCCAGAACAATGTGTCATTCCTGGGAACCATCTTTGGTATTGCAAAGAAGGTTCTTCATGATCATTGTTCCCCATCCTCACCCTCCTGCTTCATTTGAAAGGCCCTCCAGAACAATATGTCACTACCAGGAACCATTCGCTATCTCTGCTCCTTGTTTGTGTTCCTGTACTGGAAATGGCCTTACAGCTCCACACTCATCCTTCAGACATGCAGCTCTTTGGTGACCCCATCTGCTGGGTGCTGGCCTATGTCACATCCAAGTTGCTTTTTATTCATTGTCTCATCTACCAGCCCATGCCTCCCCAAGGGCAGGGCTGGTCCTGTTCACTAACCCATCCACAGCACCCATTGAAATGCTCTAGGCTTCAGCCCAGTGAATCACTAAGAAAGAACAGATACCTTGGCAGAAGAGCTGAGGAAAGCCCAGGACCCTGTCTTCGGGCCACGGCTCTCTTCCCATTTGACCAACCCCGGTGTATGTGTGTGTGTGTTGCATTGAGGAATTATTTCTTTTTTTTTTTTTTTGAGACGAAGTCTCGCTCTGTCACCCAGGCTGGAGTGCAGTGGCCAGATCTCAGCTCACTGCAAGCTCTGCCTCCCAGGTTTACGCCATTCTGCCTCAGCCTCCCGAGTAGCTGGGACTCCAGGTGCCCACCACCTCGCCCGGCTAGATTTTTTATTTTTTTTTATTTTTCAGTAGAGACGGGGTTTCGCCATGTTAGCCAGGATGGTCTCGATCTCCTGACCTCGTGATCCGCCCGTCTCGGCCTCCCAAAGTGCTGGGATTATAGGCTTGAGCCACCACGCCTGGCCTCATTGAGGAATTATTTCAAGGTATCTTTGAATCCATTCGGATTCTTGGCCAAGTGTGGTGGGTGACACCTATAATCTCAGCACTTGGGGAAGCCAAGGAAGGCAGATTGCTTGAGTCCAGGAATTCAAGACCAGCCTGGGCAACACAGTGAGACCCCCACCTCTACAAAAAATAATAAATAAATAAATAAATAGTCCGTTTGGATTTTTATATTGTCTATGGATGGGATAAATAAAATGCCTCATAATATATGCCCTAATATTTTTCAAATATATGTAGATGCTTCTGTGATGAATAAAATAGAAATAATCTATTTAAAGCCTGCCTGAAGTCATAATCGCTCTTGTGATTATGCATGTGTTTCCTTTTTCAGGGGCATACAATTGAATTGATCATAGTTTCATGACCCTTTGTCATTATTAGCCTGTGCATTAGCCCATGCATGGCTTAACTTTATTTTTTAGTCTTTATTTTATTTAGTCTTTTTATTGTATGTAGTAGACAATATAATAAACCTACCACCCAACTGGAAACTACATCATTACTAGTCACTTACATAGTTATTTCTATTCTCCTTGCCCAGAGGAAACATTCCCTTGACTATTGCATTTGTCATTCTCTGGCTCATATATTTTTTTTTTTTTTTTTCAGTTTTCTCACAGGTATGTACATCTAAAAGACATAGTGTTTGGTTTTACTTGGTTTTGAACTCTGTGTTAGTCATGATGTATTTCCTCAAAGAGTGGACACTAAAAAGAAGGTCATTATCATGTGGGGACTTGAGAAATGATTCCTGAAGCTCGAGGGGCTCCCTAACAGCCTCTACATCCACCATCCAGTCATGCTTCATACGGGGTAAAGCATCCCCAGGGTGGCTGCTAGGCAGCGTTACCAGCGATGTGGTGGTTGAATATTTAATGACATGGGGAAATGTTCACTCTGAGTTATAAGAGGAAAAAGCAGGTGACGAAACTATGGACACACTATTATCGCATTTAAAAAAAAAAAGAAAAGAAAAGAAAAGAAAAAGAAAATGAAGAAAACAGTTGAACATGAGGCTCTATGGATGCATACATTCTTGAGGGATATGAGGCATTATAAAAATTCTTGGGTTGCGGGAGAACAAGTACTTATTGTCTTCTTTGAGTTACATTTTTTTGTGCCCAATTTTATAGAAATCATGTGGATCCCTTTTGCAAATAGATGAATGCTGTTAGAAGCTGAAGAGGCAAGGGTGTATGTTTGGAGAAGCTGGGACCCTATCCACTGCACTCAGAGGGAGGACCATCCCCCAAGGGAGACAGGGAAGGGTCTGTGCCACCTGCTGGAGGGAGAGCAGGGGAAGGCAGGGAGAAGGCTGTGGGTCTGCTGACAAACCCGCGCTGCCTCTGAGGGTGAGGGAAGGCTGGGCCTTCCTGAAGGGAGGGGCCTCCATTTCCTGTCTGGTGCTGGCATGGCCTGTGCTGGGTGTCCATGTGGGCTCTCATTCAGCCTTCACTGTGAGCCTCCGAGGTGGACTTAGACCCATTGCTAAACAGATGAGGAAACTAGTTTCAGATGCTGTTACAGGCTGAACTGTGTTACTCCAAAATTCATATGTTGAAGTCCTAACTCCCAATACCTCAGAATGTGGCCTTGTTTGGATTTAGGGTCTTTGATGAGGTGATTAAAGTAAAGTAAGGTAAGTGGGCTTTAATCCGATAGTACTGGTGTTCTTAGAAGAAGAGGAGATTGGGACACAGACATGCAGAGGAGACAGCAGGTGAAGACATAGGGAGAAGAAGACCATCTGCAAGCCAAGAGGAGAGGCCTCGGGAGGAACCAACCCTGCCCACAGCTTGATCTTGGTCTTCCAGTCTCCAGAATGGTGAGGAAATCAGCTTCTGCTCAAGCCCCCAGTCTGCAGTGCTTTGTTCCAGTGGCCCCAGGACACTAGGACACTAACACAGATGAGTTAGGCGAATTTCCAGGGTCTGGGCGAGGCCGCTGGGTGGAAGAGCTAGGATCCAGACTTAGGTCTACCTGATCCCAACACCTGAGCTCTTGACCGCCCCAGTGGAAGGAGAACAGGCAGCAAGACTTTCTCTTTGATGCCTGGCTTGGGCAGCGCCTGGAGGCTGGGTCCGGGTGCTGGCCAGTACCCTTGTCTCCTCATGCCCTGGCGGTGGCCCCAGGCCCGAGCGAGGGTCACCCCCACTCCCATCCTGTGGATGCAGACCTGGGAAGGCCAGGATACAGGGTGGGACACTGGAGATATCTCTCTGGAACCCAGCAGAATCCAGGGCTCTGTGTAGCTCTGCAGTGGCTGACCCTGACCCTGTGAATCAGCCACTGGAAACCTCTGAGGGGCCAGAACTCAGGGCCGGGCTGCTGCTTTGCAAGTCCTTACCAGGAAGTGACACCTGTAGCCACGGCAACCAGAGAATATTTAGCACCTTCTGCCAGTCTCCCCGGAGTTGGAAAGCAGAGGGGTCATCCCCTCCTTGAACTCCTGAATGCCAGCCAACTGACTTACCTCGAGGGAGCTGGGAATGGGGAGGGGCCTCCCAGTCAAGCCCTTCATTATCAGGGGCAGGCCTGAGCCTAGAATGGGGAAGGCGCCTGCCTAAGGGCCCCCAGCAAGGCAGAAATCAAACCAGGACTGGAAGCCAGCACCCCACCCACTATCCAGCTGAGCCTGGGCTGGCCTCAGGAAAGCCTCTTCCTCTCCTAGGGCCCACCCACATCTCTGGAAGCTGCTGGATGGTGGTGGTGGAGGGTGCCTACCTGAGAGGTTGGTGAGGCTCATGATGGTGTGGCAGTACTGCTCCAGAAGTGCCCACAGGCTCTGGCTCTGCCCAGCTGCCTAGGGGAGAGCAGGGATGAGGGTCAGAGATCAGGCCCAGGCTGGCCATTGACAACGTCTGTCTGCTCCCATCCTATCCTATCACTTATCCCTTACTCCTCTTAGTACAGAGAGGGAGAACAACGAGGAGGGAGATGCCCACAGCCACATGGAGCAGCAGCAGCCTGGCCTGGGCTAGACCCAAGAAAGGCCTCAGAAGTGGCCCAGTGTAACATTGTCTCCTGGGCAGGGGTCTGCTCTGTCCATCCCTCAGCTCCCAAGGCTGTCTCCTCCTCAGGCTGGGATGTGTCCCTGTGATGGAGCTCATGTCCTTCTGTCAGCAAAGCCGGGTGAGGGGTGGGTTCCATTAGTTGTTCATTCAACCGACAAATATTTGCAGAACACCTACTGTGTGTCAGGCCCTGGCTGGGGGAACTTGATGGGTGTCCTTCAGGTAGTCCCAGGCCAGGTAGGGATCCTCTAGACTTAGAAAGTGCAGAAGAAAGAGGAGGCAAATGCATGATTTAACTTTGTTTCCCTGTCACACAGGTAAGCAGGCATTTGCAACGAACAGCATTAGGTTAATACATGAGAGAGGTGCCTGACTTGGATTCAGGAAGACAGGGAAGGCTTTACTGAAAGAGGTAGCATTTTGGGGCAACCAGAAAGATGAGTAGGGACAAAAGAAGGGACCATAGGGCCAGCTTAGGCACTCACTAGGGAAGAGATGTGATTGTTGCAATAATGGCATTTCCATCCAAAAGACAGAGAAGTACCCAGGATCCCATCTCCTAAAAAATAATCAGAATGGGTGCTGGATGTGCATGGATAAAGTAGATGTGGGCATGTGCACCCGTGAAGGGACCATATTCCGGTGGGAAAGATGGATAGGATATACAGCTTTACAGCATGTATGATTTACTGAGGAGGGCAGGGGTAGCATCACAGAAGAGGTCATGCTAATGTGGGTTTTGAAGGGTGAGTAGGAGCTTGCCAAGCTGATCAGGCCAGGAAGGGCATTCTAGGTAGAGAGCACAGCATGCGCAAAGGCAGAGAGCCGGAAAATGCATGGTGTATGACTGAACGAGAGCAATGCACTCTAAAATTCTAACCCTTGGCCCTATTCGTCCCAAGACCACTCCTTTCTTGCTCTGTGGTCAGCATGTGTGCGTGTGCATGCACATGTGTGTGTGACTTTTGTGCCTCTCCCAACCCTGACATTCCTGATTCTGGGATTCTAGAAGGCACTGCTCCATCAGTGGGCAGCCCCTTCTCTTCCTGCTGCCTGTCAGATGTACTCCTTCTGACAGCTGGGTCAATGTTTGCCCCAGGATGTCCCCAGGGGCCAGAGCCCCAAAGCCCTCAAACATCACGTTCTCCACACTGGGCTCAGTCCGTTTCCTGTGCTGGGCCTGGAAGCTGCACGCTCAGCCTCACCATGTCAGCCTGGAGCTTCTAATGAATGATCCCACCTGTGCAGACAGGAGAGTGCTGCCCCCTGCACCCCTCCCGGAAGCCTAGGGTGAGGAAGACACCATTTAGAGGCACTCACTGCACCTGTGTTCCGCTAAACTCCCACCCACAATGTGAGGTACTGAGGGAAATGCAGAGGAGCAGGCGTGTGTGTTGTGTGTGTGTCTTGGCACTGTGGGGGCCTCCTGAGCTGTCAGCCAGGAGTTCTGGCCTCTTGGCCTGCAGGACAAACCCTGGGGGCCATGGTCTTGCTGTCTGCATATCAAAGGAGCTGCTGAGAGTTCCTCAGCTCCAACTTCTCTGGCATCAGGAAGACCTTGCTGACCCACTGCCAGGGGTCGGGGGTGCTGGGGAAGGGAGGGAACACTCCAGACACTGATACCTTCCAGGAAGAATTCTCAGGCCCTGCTTTCGGTTGGGTCTGGGGAGAGTGAGGGTTCTAGGCCTGACCCATCACCCTCTTTACGGCTCCCATCCCCCTTGTTTGAGAACCCTCCCTGGGAGGGTTCCCAGTGAATCCCAGCCTCTGGAGGTCAGGGTATGGGCAACCCAGAAGCATGCAGTGTCCATGGTACGCCCTTAGGCAGACACAGCCATTCCATCTCAGACATTAGTGCCTTCTCTCAAAGTCCCTGAGCTGTGACATTTGTAGCCCCATCACAGAAGTGATCTCCTGTTTGACTTTACTGGGGGTTCTGATGCCTGCTTTGAACCCATGATAGGGTCAGGGCATCCTCCCCCAGGACTCAGGCAATGTGGCGTTGTCCTTGCCTTGGATTCTGTGGTCTCAGGCTGTGGCCATCTTCTGGCTGAGCAAGCACTTTGTGGGGAGTGGGCACAGGGTTACCATATTCTGCAATTGATGCTTGCTCTTTGGGTCTGAGCAAAATTTAGGGCAGGCATATCAGAAGTAATTTTTGGAATAACCCCAGATCCCGGCTTCATCTCCTGTAACTTCTCTGCTGGCCCCAAAAGCTGGCACAGCCAAAGATACTCATTCTCTTCAAGGGGCTTGTTTGGGTGGATTTGACTCAGTCCCAAGTTGTAATATACCCTGCAGGTGTCAATTCTGGGCAGAGCCCCTGGTGGTGGTGGTGATGGGTGGACAGGGAGGAGGAGGAAAGGGAGGCTGCTGTCCTCAGAAAACACATGGTCCAGGAAAGTCAGGGACAGACACATCTTGGATAATCCCATTCCAAGAACTTGAGAAGAGCTCTCAGAGTGGGTAGAGTGCACACATCCCTGTGTGCAGAGTTCTGGCGATGCTGGGCTTAGCTGTGTGGCTTTGGCAAGCCACTTAAGTTCTCTAAGCCTTGATCTCCTCATCTTTAAAATGGGGATGATACAGATCCCATAGGATTTTGTGTGCATTCAACAAATTACTGTAGGTCAAGAGCCTGGCACGTAGACTGCACATGCTGAATGGTGACTCTTGGCGAGGACTTTAGGAGGGAGCTAGTTCGAGTGATGGGAGGTCGAGTCCCCTCGTGGGGACTCCCAAGGCCCAGCTCAAGCTCTTCCTGCCCAGAAAACCTTCCTGGAAACCTTGTGCCCCTCTTCCCCAGCTCTCCAGTCAGTGTGGGACTCCGTTTGCCCTCAGCAGCCTTCCCTTGGACAATGGGCCCCTGAAGGCATACCCTCCACCTCCCACACTGAGCTCACTCCTCAGCGGCACTCAGTGAATGCTCATTGAGGAAACCGAAGGCCCTTAGGAGAACTGGGCATTGGAGTAGAATCTAAAAGGATGGAAGGACTTGGGCCATAAGTAGGGCAGACAGCAAGAAGAGGAGAAAGTGACACAGGCAGGAACTGAGAGAGCAAAGCCTCAGAGGCAGGCAAGTCCAGGGCCCACACAGAAAACTGCAGAATCTGGTTTGGGGGTGCCAAGAGAAGGAGAGGGGAGACAGGCAGGAAGAGGAGGCTTCTTTCATGCGAAGTCAGCACTGACTCTAGTGCTAGACCTGCCTCTAAATGCCCTACAGAAGACAGCAGATTTAATCCTCACAGCAGTCTCTGAGGTAGCTGCAAACAACCCCATTTCACAGATGAGGCTGCTGAGGCCCAGGGAAGCAAAGTCACCCGCCAAAGGTCCGACTTCAGGTAAGGGGCAGAGGCAGGATTCAAGCCCAGACAGTCGGCAGGTTTGTGGCTTGGTCAGGTACCCATGGGAAGAGTTGGTCCTGGGTGAGGAAGTGAAGACCTGTGGGTCACAGATGCTGAGAGGACCCCAGCCCCAGAATGGGGTTGCTGTGGGGCTCAGGAGGCCACTCAAGTGAGAAGCCCCTCTCTTGCCACAGAGGAGCAGGGGCCTTGGAGGCAGAGAGCTGGGTCACAGGAGGCAGACCCAGCCAGCGGGTAGGACCTTGCACAAGAGAGATGAGGAATTATAAATATTAGGTCTTAGCCCCCGGTTCCCGACACAGAGTCCTGAAAACCTTTGGAATTTCCTAGGTGACAGGAGTGTCGTTTGTTCTAATGAGGTGACTCTTGGTGGGCTCCCAAATGGAGCTGGTTACCAGAGAGACCAAGCCATGGTTAGAAGGTTGGAGCTTTCAGCACCTTCCTATGCCTTGAGGAAGGGAGAGGGGCTGGAGATTGGGTTAATATGCCTTGGTAATGGAGCCTCTATGAAACCCCTCAAAGGTGGGATTGGGGGCTTCTGGGTGGTGACCACTTGGTGGTGCTGGGAGGGTGGCATCCAGCGAGGGCATGGTGCTCTGCGCCCTCCCCACAGCTTACCCTGTGTGCCTCTCCACCTGGCTGTTCAGCTGTATCCTTTGTGATAGACTTTAAAATAAACTGGAAATAGAAATGTTTCCTTGAATTTTGTAAAATGTTATAGCACATTATTGAACCCAAAGAGAGGGTCATGAGAACTCTTGATTTACATAGCCTGTCCGTCGAGAGAATGGGAAGCCCTGTCTTGTGATTGGCATCTGAATTGGGGGCAGTCTTGTGGGACTGAGCCTTTACCTGTGGGGGCTGATGCTGACTCCAGGAAGATAGCATCAGAATTGAATTGAATTGGGGGACACCCAGTTGGGGTCCCCAGAGAAGTACAGAATTGCTTGGGGCAGAAAATCCACACTTTTGGTGTCAGAGGTGTGTAAGAGTGTAGAGAAGAAATAGACTGTTTTCCTGTTTCCATGATTCTCTCTTCTGAGGGAAGCATCTTGGGCATGTGTGCTAATTAGCTCTTGGCTGTCCTAGGACAGAGAGCTCCCCACCATCCACACCCCAGCCCATGAGACTGACTGTAGGCTGTGGGAGCCCAGGGTCCACATCTGTGTCCCCAGTCCCTAGTTCAGAGCCTGGCACATAGCAGGTGCTAAATAAATGTTTGTCGACTGACTAACTGCTTGGATGGATTAATGAAACCATGACCCCCTCAGCCAGGTAGAGCTACATCCCCACCCCTAATTCTGGGAGCCCAGGTTCTGGGCTTTTCCTGCTTGCTATATTTCCTTCTCTCTGAACTTTGCTCTGAGCCTAGCCTGTGTGAGGGCTCAGGTCCTGGTTCCTGCCTCTCAGTGCCTGGCATGGGAGGCCCTCACCTTAGAAGAGGCAAAGGAAAGGCCCTGGCTGGGGAAGGATGCAGGAGTGAGAGCCAATACTCCAGCTGCTCTTCTTCCACCTTGGATCCTATCCAAACAGAACCTGTGCCCGGGGCCCAGACAGGCCTCAAAGGTGTCGCCTCCCTGGAGCCTGGGGGTCTGGCCCAGTCTAGTGTTCCCTCCAGGACCTGGTGACAAAGCTTCTGTCTATATTTAGCCCTTGGTCTAAGCTGGGGAGATTTACAGGACCACACGTCCTGGGCCCAGGCTGCCAGGGACCAGAGGGGAATGGGGTGAGCTCCCTCCCTGCTTCCTCCCTCTGCTTCCCAAGGTCAGAGAAGGACTCAGCTGGGAGGGGCAGGATTCCATCCCATGTTTGCTTTCATTCAGTGGATTTCAATGAGCCTGAGCTCAGGCCCTGCCCCTTAGGCAGCACAGAATTAGAGGAAAGAGCAAGAGGAGAGGAAGAGGAGAAGAAGGAGGCTTGGAGGGGAAGACTGGAAAAGAGGGAAGGAAGAATGCAGAGGAGGGAGAAGGAAGGGAGGAAGGAGGAGCGGGGAGGAGAGGGGATGATGATGAGGAGAGAAGAAGGGGTCGGAAAAGGGAGAGGGGGAGAATGAGGAGGAGAGAAAGAAGGAAGGGGAGGAAGAGGAGTATGGGGGAAGGAGGTGGAGGAGACCGGGAAGAGAAAGGGGAGGAGGTGGGGGAGGAAGGAAGGATGCAGGAACAGGAAGGAGGGGGAAGAATGGAGGAAGGTGGCCATGAGCAAGGAGGGGGAGGAGGAGGCAGTCAGGCCCTGCATAGACATAGGGGACAGTAATGGGAGCTGAGACTGGCCCAGGGGAGGGTGAGGGGTGGGGAGTCAGATGAGGGAAGTGGGTCATTATTTCCTGGTGTGTCCAGGCAGGCTCCTTGGAAGAGGAGACTTTAGATCTAACTTGTAGGGTGTTGGATGTTGAGTGAGGACCCCCACCCCCGCCCTGGGCAGCTCCCAGAGGCTTTCTCATCCCTGAGTCTGTGCTCAGCCGAGTTCATCTTCCTACATTCCTAGTTCCCCTCCAGCTCCCCCGGGAGGCCTTAGGCCTCTCCTCATTCTGCTGTTCTCTCTTCTCTCTAAACGCCTGTGAATGCCTCTCCTCTCAGTCCTGCTTGCCTCCCCTGTGCCGAGCCCTGGGCCCTGAACACTGATGGGGAAGGAGGAGGACTGGGAGGGGAGGGAGAGGTGACTTGGCCCAACATAGGGGCAGGAACTGGCCAGCAGGAGGTCCTCTAACAGGCCACTTGGCCTAAAGTTATCTCCTTAATTATCAACACATCTAATGTCCAGTTTGCCTAAAAGTCACATCTCTTCTGATTTGGCATCTGTCTGAATGTCCTAAAAATAATTCGACATTAAAATTAAACAATGTTAAAATTAAACTTTTGTTAAAGGAAGGGAATCTGGAGTCAGGCTGTGGGTTGGAATCCTGGCCCTGCCATGTACGAGCTGAGCGGCCCTGGGCACATGAGCTCACCTCACTTCCTCATCTGCAAAATGGGGATAGGATGGTTTTAACTGGTGGGGTTGATGTGAAGCTAAACATAGGTGAGGGGAGTCAGTGCCCATGATAGGCCCTGTAGGGCTGCTAGGTGAAATAAAATAAGCTTATTGAATCATCTGTCCCCCATGGGTTTGCAATGATTAAAAATTAGAATTTTGAGAAAGACAAACATCGCATGTTATCACTTATTTGTGGGATTTAAAATTCAAAACAGTTGAATTTGTGGAGATAGAGAGTAGAAGAATGGTTACCAGAGGCTGGTAAGGGTATTAGGGGATGGGCTAACAGGTACCAAAAAAAAATAGACTGAACAAGACGTAGTATTTCACAGTACAAAAGGGTGACTGTAGTCAATAATTTAATTGTACATTTTAAAATAACTAAATAACTAAAAGTACAATTGGATTGTCTGTAACACAAAGGATAAATTCTTGAGGGGATGGATGCCCCATTTTACATGATGTGTTGTTTACACATTGTATGCCTGTATAAAAATATCTCATGTACCCCATAAATGTATACACCTACTATGTACCCACAAAAATTAAAAATAAAAATTAAGGCCAGGCACGGTGGCTCACGCCTGTAATCCCAGCACTTTGGGAGGCTGAGGTGAGTGGATCATGAGGTCAGGAGATCAAGACCATCCTGGCCAACATGGCGAAACCCCATCTCTACCAAAAGTACACAAAAAAATTAGCTGGGTGTGGTGATGGGTGCCTGTAGTCCTAGCTACTCAGGAGGCTGAGGCAGGAGAATCACTTGAACCCAGGAGGCGGAGTTTGCAGTGAGCCGAGATTGTGCCACTGCACTCCAGCCTGGGCAACAGAGTGAGACTCCATCTAAAACAAAACAAAATAAAATAATTATAATTATAATTAACATTTAAAAAGTTAGAATTTTGGAAGAAGTGACTGTAGCTAAACTGGCTGAGGAATGCTTAAAATGGTTTAAATTAAATGAAGTAGAATATGACAGCTAAGAAGATAAAGAGTAGTCCCATAATTCTTAAAGGCTGCAAATTTGAGACTTAGGAGGAATACAAAATTAAGTAGGCATTGCCCTCAGACAGATTTTTTTTTTTTTTTAAATACTGAAACACCAACAATTCGCAAAAACAGAGACTAAATTAGCTAGATAGGCTAGACAATGCTCCGAAGGGAGTTGAATTTTTGGGAAAAGTCATTCAATGCATTAGCTGCTGGCAAATGGCCCTGCCGACCCTCAGTGTGTGTCTTAGGGCACACAGTGGACTTGGTCTTTGGTGTGAGCCAGACAGGTCAGGGACGGTCCAGGGACTGCCAGGGACTTCTCCGTGTTCTTTTCTCTTTGCTGAGCCTTCTTGGGGCAGATGGGCCCACCAGAAGCCAGGACCTGGGCAAGAGGTCACAGAGGCAGCGTCATGAGACGCTATGGGGGTATCTCGCTGTCCAAAGCTCCAAGGAGCTGAACTCAGTCAGCAGGGGCTGAGAAGCTCCTGGGATCTTCACAGAGTGGGAGGCAAGTGGCATTGCTGAGCCTCTTTAAACCTGTTTCCTGTCTGTAAATAAGTGGCCCCACCTCCCGGTGTTTGAGTAAGGCGCCTAACACCACTTAAAAGCTGCCAGATTACGGCCTGCCTCCAGAGCAGCTTCCCAAAGTCCTCCATGGGGAATAGGGAGCACCGGGGTCAAGTCTGGGTGGGTTCCTCCAGGCCTTCAGTGTGTCCTGGGCCAGGGCATCCTCTTCACTCAAAAACAGCAGCTGGAACCCCTACAATTGCAGATCAGACCAGTCCTCTCCCCTGCTCAGAGAGCGCCCCATGTCCTCAGATCCCACAGATGTCTTTTCAGGGTATGTCCTCAGATCCATACAGCTCTGCAGTCTCGCACAGATGTCTTTTCTGGGTTGGGGCCCTGGGGCCTTCCCCGCTACCTTCTCCCCTATCCCTTCCCTTGAACTACCCATCTCCATCCCTGCTATGCTGCCCACCTCCCACCAGGCTCCCCCCATCCTGTAAAGGGCCCTCACACCTACACATACTTCTTCTGAGCCCATTTACTGGAACTTGTAAATACAGACTCCTTTCTTTCCTGCCACGCCCCCTTCTGGGCTATAAACTCCACAAGAACTGAAACCAGATTAGCGTTCAGACCCTGGATCCTCCCCATGGGCAGTCCTCCTTAAACACTGGATGAATAACTGAGAAGCCTCCCAGGCCAGGCCGGACTCTCCTCGGCTGCCTTCCCTCCCTACTGCCTGCTCCAGGTCTCATCATCTCAGGACCCAGGAAAAAGTCCCATTGCCATGAAGGCCCAGCGAGATGAAGGCTGGGCTTTGGCGTCAGAAAGGCTGGGGTTTAAGTGCTCTCCAGCTGCTTACGTGCTGAGTAGCTGTGGGCAAGTAACTGGTCTCTATCCCAGTCTGGGATCCCCGGGAGAGCTGGGGACAGGGCCTGGGATGACCCAAGGGAAGCTGAGCCCACAGTGTTGCCCTGATAATCCTAGGGCACCTCTGGAGCAGTCAGCAGAAGCTGCCTCCGTCTAACTAGCTTGGGTGGCTGGCAGCATGGCCCCCAGAGGGATGGGCTGGGGGCCACCCTTGCCCCAATACTTGGATCTCCTGGAAGGCACTTATCTAGAGAACAAGTGGGAGAGGGCAAGAGAGCTCAAAGCCCAGGATGTCTTTGGGGGCAGAGGGGTGGATGGTGAACCACCTGCACAACCTTCACCCATCCCAATTGCAGTCTGCAATGTCACTCAAAGGACTCAGCCGGTCTGGGGGCCATCTCCCTATGGGACACTGACCACAGCTCAGCATGGTACCTGCCTCCCACCTCTCTCCTCCACCTGGCCAGGCCCCTAGGAAGGCAGGGACCCTCATGTCCTCATGCTGTATCTGTGGTGCCTGGCACAAAAGCGTAGCTGGCATTCACTGTGTGCTCACACCACGCCAAGCATGATGCTGCGTGCTTTACTTGTATTACCTCAGTGTTACCCACAACAAGCCTGTTCAGTAAGCACAGTTGTCATCCTCATTTGACTGATGAGGAAACTGAGGATTTGAGTAACCTGTCCAAGGTCACACATTAAGCAGCAAAGCGGGGATTTGGATTGGTTTTGTTGGCAAATATCTGTTGAATGAATTATCCTCCTTATACATATAGGGACACTAAGCCCCAGAAAATGGTCCCCAAGGCTGGTCTGTGGGGGGAGTCTTGGACAGGGACAGGCCTCTTAGCTTCCACTCTGGCATCACTCCCCAGATTGTGAGGCCTAGGACAGGTCACCCTCCCACTCTGAGCCTCAATTTCCCCATCTGTAAAATGGTGGACCACTCCCACCAGCCTCTCCCCCACTTCTTCAGCTCTCTTTTGATGGCTGCTCTGTGTCCCTTCACCCCACTTTCCATCGGCAGTCCCTAACTCTGGACAAAGGCACAGGGTGTGGCTGGACGAAGCTCAGAGTCTGGAGAAACCCTTGGAGAGGCTGGTTCTCCCAGAGCCCATTCTGTCCCCATCGCTCATCTGGTACTGGGGGCGGCCTGATTTCAGGCACTGAAAGGAAGGGTGGAGACAAGGCAGCAGGGGCAGGAGGCGGTTCTCTGCGGGTCCCTGCAGGTAAGGGATGGGCTGGGGAAAGAAGTCAAAGATCCTGCAGGAGAGATGGAGGGGGAATCATGGGAGTAGGGAGAGAATGGACAGGAGACAGGGAACCTTGGGCCCTGAGGTAGGCAAGTTCTGGATGCTAGGGTGTCACCCCAGAACCCTCTGCTTATCCACAGGGGACTCCCAGTCTCATCCTGGCCGGCCTCACAGTTTCATCTTCCCTTCCCCTGCCCCCTCACCCAGGCATGGAATCTCCAATTCATCATCAAGACTCAGGGATCCCCGATCCAGCCCAGTCACCATGCCCTCAGACCCCCGCCCCCAGTCATGAGAGCTGGGAGTTCTGCACTCCTGGTGCCCCATCTCGTGGACTCCCACTCCCTGCACTTACTTGGAGAAGCAGTAGAAGGAGGCAGAGCAGGCAGAGGAGGTGTGGGATGTAGAGGAGGCCTAGGGGCCCTGAGGGACCCCTCATGCCAGTAGTGGATGGGGATTAGGGCCCCGAGAGTGCTGCCCAGCACAGTGGCCACACCCCGGCCAGCCCCACCGGACCCAGCCCTGGAGGGGAGGCCCGAGGTAAGGCCCTGGGCACGAGGGGGTATTCTCCACCCACCTCTTCCACAGGGCAGCAGTGGCCCCGCCCCACAGCCCACAGCCTCCAGGTTATTTATAGCTGGTGCAGGACAGCTGCTGCTACCCAGCCAGCCAGGGGGCTATGCTCTGCCTCCAGCCTGCAGAGAAGGGGTTAATGCCTTCTATCTGCTTCCAGCATTGCTGAGGCTGTAGCTCCCCAGGTGGGAGAGAGGAATTGAGAAAAGGAGGAGGGGGCCTAGGCTGTGGTCCTTGCTTGAGCACAGGGTTGGGCTGCCCTGGGTCTCAGCTGAGCCAGCACTGCCTAACACCTATCTGGGGAGTTTTAACAGGTGCTAATGCCTACTGGGATGACTGAGATGGGAGGGTGGATGCTGGGTAAATAGTAGTACTGTATCAGTGCTACATCTGCCTGTACTGTGGGTAGGTGAGAGAATGTTTTCGTTCTTGGAAAATACACATTTAGGATTAAAGAGGCACCATGTTTGTAACGTACTTTCAAATCGTTCAGAAATACACTCACATAGATAGAGATATAGATAGAACAAGAGAGCAGATGGGGCAAAATGTAAATTGTTGGTAAATCTGGAAAAGGGGTATATGGATATGCTTTGGATCATTCTTTCAACTTTTCTGTACGTTTGAAATTCTATCAAAATGAAATGCTTAAAAAAAAAAAATACCCAACTGACAGCAAATACAGCCATGGCAGGGCTCACCCAGAGATTCCAATGACGTAGCTTGGGATGGGGCCTCGGTGTCTGTATGTTTCAGGAAATGGCTAGGGATCCTGATGTCAGGTGGATCTTGTGGAGCAGTGCTGTTCTTGTGGGGACAGGTTCAACCTGGGGCTGGGTCATGGCTCATGAGGTGAGGTCTGTTCTTCCGGAGCCTCAGAAGCCTCCTTGGGAGCTGTTGCTGACAGATGGGCCTGGTGCAGGGGGTTTAAAAGCTTAAGCCGCAGTTGGACCTTGCTTGTTGTTAGGATCTGAGGGGAAAGCATGTGAGGAATGTGATTAGTGGGGCACCAAGCTTTCTCCTAGAGGTGCAGGCAGGGCCGAGAGAGACCTTGGAAAACTCAGTCCCAATTTAAGTAACTCAGACACTCTGTGCTCCTTCTGGTCTCCCTATCCGAGACATGGGACACTTTTCTGTCCTTGAGTGCCTCCTCCCTACCCTCAGCCCCTTCCTCCAGGCAGCCTTCCTGGTTGCTCCAGCTCCCACCTCCCTCTCCTGTGAAATCTCGCAGGTGTGAGTCTGAAGCCTCACCTCACTGTTTTGAACTGTTCTCTAAGCTCTGCAAGGATAAGGATGAATGTGGATGTGCCCCAACCTTCCTCTCCTCGTTTTTTCTTCTCCCTTCCCTCCTCTTTTCTACAGAGCTTAGTCTCAGTGGTACAGGGAAATCTTTACAGGAAAAGTGGAGGAAGAATTGACCAGATTCCTCATTTATTAGACGGTGGCAGAGTAAAAACCCTATCCCAAGTCCTGGGGCAGGATTTGGCTTTCCCGGACCCAGCCAGATGGGCTTGGTGAGAGAGCGCTCCTTGTAGAAGATGGATACCTTCTATAAAACATCATAAGCTGGCAGGACTTTGAGGGCTGGGAAGACTCTGAAAGATGGCTGGGACAGTTCCCTTCAGCAGCCTTCAGCTGGAGGTCTCCAGGGGACAGCCTTATAGCAGGCACCGAGAGCAGAGGCCAGTCTCAGAACGTGCAGGGACACGGGAAGGAGAGGCATAGGGAACCCATGAGACCTGGGCATCCATAACTGATGGGAGGCGGGACATGGCACAGGTGCTGGGCCAGCTCAGGGGAGTGAGAGGGCACTTCCTGGGAAGGTACTGCAGGAGCACGTTGAAGGGTTTAAACAGATGGAGGAAGGGGAGACCCTTACTGCAAATGGGGAAGTCTCCTGAGCAGAAGCAGGGAGCAAGGTAAGTCTCATGCAGCTGGGAGCCTGGCTGGGTGAGGTAGGCTGGAGGGAAGCCAGATTCTCTGCAGCTTTAGAAGGGTCCAGGTAGCAGTAGGCACTGTAGTGCTTAGCCCCGTTTCCTCTCTGGGTGGGGTGTTCTGGGTGTCTGTCTTAGCTTGGGCTGCTGTAGCAGAGTACCATATTCTGGGTGGCCTTAACAACAGACATTGATTTCTCTCTATTCTGGAGGCTGTGACATCCATGGTGCCAGCATGGTCAGGTTCTGATGAGGGCTCTCTCGGGTTTGTAGGTGGCTGCCTTCTTGCTGTTTCCTTACATGGCAGAGACATTGGACTCTTGTCTCTTCCTCTTCTTCTAAAGGCACTAATTCCATTATGGGGGTTCTACCCTCATGACCTCACCTAACCCTAAACCTTAATTACCTCCCAAATAGCATCACATTAGGGGTTAAAGCTTCAACTCGGGAATCTGGGGGGACACACACATTCAATGCTGGCAGTACCAGTCCCCTGGCTGTCCTTGTGATTCTAAATAGGTCCCCTTTCACAACCTAGAACTTTCTTAGAACTCCTCTGGGGCAATGAGAACCACTTTTTGCACAAAGTACCCAGGAGTTTACATCCTCCCAACCTCCTAAGGGCATTCTTAGCATTGACTGATTGGTGTTCCTTTGCCTGGAGGTGGAAGGAACTCTGAAGTGTAATGGACATTCTAGAACTCCTTACGGAGCCAGGCAGAGGCCAGGACTCTGCCTGGGGTCTTTTCCATTCTCTGTCCTGCCTTGCCTCCTCTCTTACCAGTCGCTCCTGGGAGCACTTTCTTTACGCATCTCTGCACAGGAATCTTCACCTTTGGGGAACCCCATCTAAGGGAGCTTAAATGGTCAAAGAAGTCTGGACTTGATCCCTCTAAATGGAGGGTGTTAACAACAAGCAACAATAAAAAAACAAAAAACTTGAGCCTGTGGGGTTTCCTCTAGACAGGCTTTCACTTTCTGAGGCCGCTGGTGGTAGAAGAAACCCTGCCTAGCAATGTGATCTGAGCAAGTTAATAACAACATTGTCATTTATAGGCTTTGTGTTAGTAAGGGTAGATTCAGGGTGGAAAGGAGGCTTTATGTTTTTGAAAATGCCTTCATGGGCCTTTTTGGTGAGGAAAGACAAACTCAGAGTGATCTAAAAGAGAAGGGGGTGGAAAGAGACCTAACTAGCTTTGTAAAGCAAAGCTATTGAAATGACTAGATTGAGCATGGCATCCCAAGATGGAGAAGGTATAGGAGGGCTAGGAGCCAGGCTCTAGAAAGGAGGAGGAAAAAGAAGAGGAGACAGGGACTGAGGGCACTGGCCGGGTCCAAGCATGGATGAACTGGGAGCTTCCCTATGGTGCTGAATTGTCAATGATTGTTATGCCTCATCTTCAGAAAAGTCGACAATATACAACAGCCTGTGCCAACAGTGAAAGGGGAGGTGCTGGATTATGTTGGATACAGGGTTAAGAGAGGCCAGAGGTTGTGGGAAGCAGGAGCTAAACAGGAAATTTCTTTGTTTTGTCCCAAGATGGTACTGTTCTTCTGAGAAATGCTCCATCCTCTACTCCAACGTTGCTCAGCCTTTTTTATCCCCATTATTATTTACAAGAAGGCTTTTTAGATATTTATTTTCCTGATTGCCCTCCCTCCTACCATTAAATTTTAATACCACAAATAAACTGTTTATCTGTCATGTACTTGCCTCTTTGGAGGGCCACAGACCATTCACATATCAGATGATTCTGCCTCCTAAGAACCGATTTTCTTCCCTTGGGAGCAAAGAACAGGCATGCTGTTCTCCAGCCATGTGATCTGGCTAGCAGCCAGCCACTGTGGATTGGCCGAATGCTGTTGACCAAGCTGGACAATGAGAGTGTCTCACCCCGTTGACCATGGTTGTTTGGTACAGGAATGGACAGCTGATCTGAAATTACCCAATCATAGCCCTTCTCTGGGATTTTTATTTTTATTTTTTGAGACAGGGTCTTATGCTGTCACCTAGGCTAGAGTACAGTGGCATGATCATGGCTCACTATAGCCTCTACCTTCTAGGATCAAGTGATCATCACACCTCAGCCTCCTGAGTAGCTGGAACTACAGGTGTGGGCCACCATGCCCAGCTAATTTTTAAAACTTTTTTTGTAGGGACAGAGTCTCACTGTGTTACCTAGGCTGGTCTCAAAAACCTGGGCTCACGTGATCCTCCCATCTTGACCTCCCAAAGTGCTGGGATTACAGGTATGAGCCACCTTGCTCAGCT
Organism: Rhinopithecus roxellana; assembly: GCF_007565055.1. Lineage (NCBI taxonomy): Eukaryota > Metazoa > Chordata > Mammalia > Primates > Cercopithecidae > Rhinopithecus > Rhinopithecus roxellana. Next base: position 87,767,064 of record NC_044554.1, read on the forward strand.
GGGATTTTTAAACTTTGCTCCACAGAAAGAGGTTATTCCTTTCTCGTGAAGAACCAGAGTTGCCAAATATAGTGGCTTCATCGAGAGCCAAGCCAAGAGCATGGGCAGAGAAGAGACGAGGAGAGAAGGGCCTGGTAGCCTTTGAGGCTTTAGTTCCAATTGGACCTGAAGCCAGCCTTGCCCCTGCCTTCAGTAAGAGAGCTTTCCAATAAACCTTCCCTTATGTTTAAAGTTTGTTTCTGTTGCTTACTACCCATGGAATTCTGACCAATACAGAAGTGTTCAGGAATTGAACAGGAGTAGACTTTAGAGTAAAAAGTGACCAGGAAAATGTAAGACACCCCACCCACTTGCCTGGGAGCCAGCACTGTTGCAGGGAGCCTAGACCTTCTGTAAATCTAATGGGATGGGGTGGCTGGGTCATTGCATGTGATTGTGAAAGGAAATGGTGGCTTTGATGGGCTGGAGGACTTAGGGACACATGTGTCCCTGGGCAGGGGAGAGTCTGCATTCTAGAAGGTTTGCTTGGGCAGCAGGGTAGTCTTGGGTTGGAGGTGGCAAGTCTGGAGTTAAGAAGTCAGTGTGGGCGAATGCAGCAGCCCAGGCAGGAAGGGATGAGCTGGTCCTCGCAGTCCAGGGAGGAGTCTAAGGAAAGGCAGCACCTGTCGAGAAAGGGACCTCTACCTTGCCTTCGGGGCCACTGCATGGACCCCATCTCTGCCTGTGACTAAGACTGCTCAGTCCCAGTGCCATAGGAGATGAGGTGCCTTGGGTCCCGCAGAGGGAGCTCCCGGCCTGACCTTGTGGCCAGGTGACATTCCCCAGGTTTCTGATGCTGTCTCCCTAATTTAGCTAGAGTCACACCAATTTAGCCTCAGGCTGCAGACTCTGCTCTTGCTATGCAATTTCAGAGCACAATTTTACAGCATTGTTGAAAGAACATACATTGATTTGGCTCAGTTTTAATTTTCATTTTTACCCCATGGGTTCCATGGGATGTTAATTTGATTCCACTCTCTCTTTTTTGCCTCCTAAATCCTGGTTCAGGAAGGCCAGGGCAGAGCAGGAGTGACGATGCAGTTCTGTTGTCACTGGTCTCTGAAGAAAAACAGGTCATGTTTGATTAATAGAGATTAAGTCAGCTCTGGTGGAGCTTCTACCGCTCATGAACGAGCCCTGAACTTTGTGCCTGAGAACAGCTGTGGAGCCCATGTTTTCCGCAATAGTCCAGGCTCCAGTGCCCAGTGGCATCAGGCATGGCTCTGTTTGTGCCATCTGTGGTTTCACAGCTGCACCCTGTCCCGTGTGCAGGCTCCTCCCAGGAGCAGGCGCTGTGGGCTGTCCTGGGCAGAAACCCATGGAGGGGATCCCAGGTGGCGCAGGGCAGGCTGAGACTGCCCTGGAGGGCTTGGCCTGTGCCAGGGTCTGGGCTCCACCCCGCAGGGCCTGTCCCTGCCCCTGCTCATCGTCTTTTGTGGCCCACGAGATGCCTAGCTTATTCCCTCCACTCTTTCCCCTGTCATCGGTGGCCATGGTGAGGACCAAGTGAGGACCTGTGTGGACAAACTCTGCCTAGAAATGTGAGAGGTTGCCATTATTGTCATTTTGATTCAAAGTCAACAAACACTGAAGGCCTACTATGTGCAAGACCCCATGCAAGGCCTGACCATGGGTGCTTAGAACAAAGGTTCTTAGATGTCAAGTGAACGAATGGACAGGGAGGACCCCGGGAGCCTCACGGCAAGGGGCATGGAGTGGTCAAGGGCAGGGTTGCACAGTGGGCAGGCTCTGGATGCCATTACTATGCCTGCCTTTCCTGGACCCCTACAAGAACACTGGACGGAAGGCAGGAGACAGTGTTTGGTTTGAACTTAACACAATTTTATTTAATGAGCAACTATTAAGTGCAGGAGACAGGGAGAGAAGACACAGTGGTTGCCCCAGCTTGGTGGGGGAGACAATAAGTAAACAGGCAAGGCCTGTGGGGGGAGGAGTGAGCATCACCAACACATGCACCCCACCAGTGGGGCCAGGAAAGGTGGCTTAAGGAATGAGGGGAGCTCAACTGGGTGAGGCTAGAGGTGTCAACAGCAAACGAGCAAGAACAAGGCAGGCCCACGCACCAGCAGGTGGTTTGTATGGGCAGCGTCTGTCACAGATGGGTGCCTGGGGGATGTTTTAGCCAGTTTGGGCTGAAGAACAATATTATAGACTCGGGGGCTTATAAACAATAGGACTTTTATTTCTCACAGTTCTGGAGGCTGGGAAGTGCAAGATCAAGGAGCTGGCAGGTGGTGTCTGGTGTGGAACTACTTCCTGGCCTGCAGATGGCCATCTTTTCCTCATAGCCTCACAGGGCAGAGACAGAGCAAGCTCTCCCATCCCTTTATATAAGGACAAGAATCTCATCATGAAGGGTCTGCCCTCCTGACTAGTCACCTCCCAGAGGCCACATTTCCTAAGACTGTCACAATGGGGGTTAGGATTTCAGCATTTGGCTTTGGGGTGGGGGAGTGGGACACAAACATTCAGTCCATAACAGGGGGACTACTAGGGAGAGGCAGGGCCGTGGGCAGAGCTCAGGCCTGGAGCATGTGGGCTGGGTAAGGCAGCCTTTGGAAGTTTCCACTGTGGCAGTGACAAGGGCTGGAATGTGGGAAGAATAGGGTAGAGGATGGGTTGGCCGGGACATGCCCAGGGGCAGGGAGACCAGGCAGGGGACTCTGTAGGGAAGTGGTGATGGCCTGAGTCCTGGTCCTGATGCTGCTACCCAAAGAACATTGGAGCCAGAAGGGACCTTGACAGTCACTCAATTCATGCTTCCATCTCACAGGTGGAGAAACCAAGGCCCCATGAGGCCTGGGACCTGGCATTTTCAGGAAGGCCACCCCCAGGAAGGCTTCTTCCCCAGCCACTTAGCTGGCCCTCTCCCCAACCTCTTTCTACCTGGGCAGTGAGACAGATCAATGACACATGTCTCTTCCTGTTGTTCTGGGCCACGCTGCCTCTACTGCAGGGTGACGTTGTAGGGCCTTGAGCTTGGGGCTCCCCAGAGGGCAAGAGCCTGAGACAGCAGGTCAATAAAAGGTGAGTGGTCCATGGGATTGGCAGATCCTGGACTCAGCCCTTCACTGGGCAAATGCCAGGCCCAGTGGCTGGGCAGCTTGGGGGCATTTCCATACCTGAATGTGGGGACAGGGCCACTGGCCAGTGGTATCAGACTGGCAAGGTGAGGAGGTAGCCTTTTGTAATGGAGTCACCTGTGTCCAGAACAGCTGCCCTCCCCTTGGGCCATGGGAGAACAAAGGAGTGAGCCAGAGGAAACCAGAGCCGAATGCCACATTGACTCAGAGTGCTCTCCTGGTGGCTGGCAGGGCTGGGCGGGGTAGTGTGAGAGTGAGGCCAGCGGCCTGCAAGGTTTGTCCTCTGCCTAGTTCACTTGGCCTGGAGCCTGGACTGGGAGGGAGGATTGCAGTCCGGCTGTATGACTCACTGGCTGTGAGCCCTTGGAGAAAAGGGATTCATCGTCTGGACCTCAAGCTTCTCATCTGTGAAATGGAATCGTCTCCATGGTTGAGCTGCCTTACATTGTCCCTGGGTCATGTTTACATTCTGAGGGGTCCGGCCTCCCTTCCAGGGGTTCCCTGGGTCTCTGCTTGGCTACTCCCTGGGCCGGGGCTGATGGCCTCTCAGGCAGACACTCTGATCATCATCATAGCCTGCCGGTGAGTGGCCTGAGCTAGCCTGTCAGTAAAGAGGGGAGGGATCCACTTCCTTCCACTCTGATCTCTTCTCCACAGCCCTCAGTTGTTCCTGGAATTAGACAAAGCCCTGAAAAAATGTGAAGTAGGGGACGTGGAAGTATGACAGCTGCAAGTAGCACCTCCTGGCTCACCCCTCCCACCGTCCCAAGATACACCTGAAGTTTTCATTAATGCTGAAGGCTAGAAATAAGCCAGCAACAAGGGGAGATGTTTAACTAATTGAAGCTCAAAGAAAGAAGTGAAACAGAACAACACTGAAGCCACTGTTTGCCCTGCCTTCCGCCTGGGGAAAGGAGGAAAGCCGCGTTCCTACTGTGTGAGGGCTGCATTCTCCTTGGCCTCCCTCATCCATATCTCTTACCATGTGGTGACAGCTGTCCTTTGAGATTTAACTCAAGTTGCTGTGAGCACGCTATCCTGCCTCCCTGAGGGAGTTCAGTGACCTCCACAGGCACGTATGTTCTCCAGGGAGATCATGTTCTCATGGCCCCCTCCAGTCAGAGTCCCAGCTTCTTTTTTTTTTTTTTTTTTTTTTTTGAGACAGGGTCTTGCTCTTGTAACCAGGCTGAAGTGCGGTGGCACAATCATAGATCACCGCAGGCGCCACTTCCCAGGATCAAGAGATTCTCCCACCTCAGCCTCCCAAGTAGCTGGGATCACAGGTGCATGCCACCATGCCCAGGTTTTTTTGGTAGATATGGGGTCTCACTATGTTGCCCAGGCTGGTCTCAAACTCCTGGCCTCTGATTTTTCCTGTGGGCCCAGCTCTGTGCTAGCTCTGCTCAGGAAATATGGGAAGAGGAGACCCAGGCCCCTGCATGAAGATGAGCGGGGGAGGAAGAGAAGCAGAGGAAAAATCCAGTCTCATTCTTGGGAGGCTGACTTACCCACAGTCATGGAACATTCTAGGCTAGGTGTGAGTTGGAGGCTGTGAGAGTGTGCAGGAGGGATGGGAGGTCACATGGGCTGGAACTGTCAACAAAGGATCCCGGGGGAATCAAAGGATGGAAACGATTGGGTGGTGGAGAAAAGGGAAAGAAACTCATTCCCATTGCTTTACACTCTGGGAAGGCCATCACAATTCTATTCTTAGAAGGAAACATATTTAAAGGGAAAGTTAAATCCCACACCCACCTAAACTCTTGACTTCTGCATTTCCAAATACAGGGCTTGGTGAGTTACCTGAAACTCCTAATAACAGCTAATGCATACTTAGCCTTGGTCCCTGGTAGGCATAATTCTAATCCTTTCAGGTATACCCTATAAATGTATATAATCCCCATATAAAACCATATTGTTATCTATGTTTTAGAGATGAAGAAACCGAAGCATAGAGAGCTGAGGTCATGGGCCCAAGGTCACAGCACTAATAATAAGCAGTGGATCTAGGAGTTGACCAGCAGTCTGGGTCAGGAGTCCATGCTCTTAACTGCTGTGCTATGGCGCCCTTCTGTGGGAAGGGCCACCCAATGCCTGCAGGTCCTTAGAAATACCTCTCTTGTTTTCCCAGGGCTTGCTATGAAATGAGAGTATCACTCTCCCATCCCCCGTCCCTAGTCCTCCTGCTACATTTCAGAGCCCATCTAGCCATCAACTACCGGCCCCTCAGCTGCTCTTATCGGGAGGCTGTTTGTGAAGGGAGAACTAGAATTTTTGAGTAACATTTTCTTTCTCTTTCTCTTTCTTTAAGAAATATGGTTCTCTCAAACTGAGTACCAGAGCTATTGATTCAGCAATAACAGAAAGTATTTGTGCGGAGAACCACGCCTCCTTGCATAATCTGCTAATGTTCTCATTGGCAGGTATATAGAATATTGACAAAGGAAATTCAAGTTGTCCTGAATTTCCCCCAGCTTCTCAGGAAGAAGGGGAAATTAGTTTTTGAACATGGCGTAAATACCATCACAGATGTCCCCAAATATTGATTCTTTGCAGTGTCTTTTATTATATGCACATAGCAGGAGCTCAGTGGGAATTGACTAAAGCCAGATTGCCTGGTGAGAATTCTGTCTGCTGCACTCTAGCTGTGTGACCTTGGGCGAGTGACTTCCATTGTCTGGGTCACAATTCCCTTTGTAAAGTGGAGCTGATAATAGTACCTTTCATGGTACCTACCTCTTTGGATCATGGGGAACTACATGTATGAATCAAGGCTCAGTGGTTAAATCAGTGCCTGGACCATCGTACACCCTCAGTCAAAGACTAGCTGCTACTGTGACAGCCTTCAAGTGGAAAAGTGAGTGCAAAATATGGGTGGGATAGAAGAGATCACCCTGGCCACCCTGCTCCTGATCATTGGCACCAGAAGTGACTTTGATCTTCTACAAATATTTGCACTGTTGATGAAAATCTAGCAAGAGTTGGCAAATTAATACTGTATACAAAAATAGAGAATTTTGCAAGTAACTTTAGAGAACATCTAGCTTAATTCCCCTCATTTTAGATGTTCAAAGTGAGGCCCAGAGAGGGGAAGGGCTGCTCAGGCTTCTACAGTTGGTCCCTGTCAGAGCTGAGACTTAAGTCCTTCTAGGGAAGAGGCTATGCTGCTTCTCCAGGTTCATTTCTTTATCCATGGCTGTGACCAAATAAAAGATTCGAAGGTCAGAGAATCAACATACTGCCTTTGGGAAAAGAAATCACAGCTCAAATTGGCACATTTGGCGCTGAGGTACCAGCATACACTGCTAGGGAGGGACAGCAGCCATCAGTTTAATAACCAGTCCTCTAAGCCATGTGACTAGTTAACCAGGGAATTCTTTTTTTTTTAATTATTATTTTTTTGAGATGGAGTTTCACTCTTATTACCCAGGCTGGAGTGCAACGGCGCAATCTCGGCTCACCGCAACCTCTGCCTCCCTGGTTCAAGCGATTTTCCTGCCTCAGCCTCCTGAGTGGGACTACAGGCATGCGCCACCACACCTGGCTAATTTAGTATTTTTAGTAGAGATGGGGTTCCTCCATGTTAGTCAGGTTGATCTCGAACTCCCGACCTCTGGTGATCCGTCTGCCTTGGCCTCCCAAAGTGCTGGGATTATAGGCATGAGCCACCGCACCCAGCCAACCAGGCGATTCTTTCTGAGAAGTTCTCACCATGATTTTCATCCTGGTCATTGATGACTGAGCCCATGGGTAATATGTGTTTCCAATCATTAGAACCATGGTGATGACATTGCAGGAACCAGAGATGCTTTTCTACCCATTTCTCAGGGAGGGTGCGAGACACCCAGAGAAATACTGGTATCTTAGCTAGCTAGTGGTAGATTTAAAACCAGAACCCAGAACTGCTAACTTCCCAACTAGGAATCTAACTGCAACAAAAGAGTACCTCTCTAGGCAAGCCTTTTGCCAGTGATTTTCTGCATTGCAGTGTTTTTATTTTTTATTTTTTGAGACAGAATCTTGCTCGTCACTCAGGCTGGAGTGCAGTGATGCGATCTTGGTTCACTGCAACCTCCGTCTCACAGGTTCAAGAGATTCTCATGCCTCAGGCACCCAAATAGCTGGGACTAGAGGCATGCACCACCATGCCTGACTAATTTTTGTATTTTTTGTAGAGACAGGGTTTTACCATGTTGGCCAGACTGGTCTTGATCTCCTGGCCTCAAGTGATCCACCTACCTCAGCCTCCCAAAGTGCTGGGATTACAGGTGTGAGCTACTGTGCCAGTGTTTTTAAAAATATTTGAGAAAATCCCCCAACTCTGGCCCTTGTAAAGACTAACCCCATAGACACAGGGAAGAGGATTTTATACCCATCTAGATTTGAGGCTGTAGATATATAGAGAGAGGCAAGAGATTACTCCCCTGGAGAAAGTTAGGTTAAGCTGTTGGTCATCTTTGTCTGACTTGTGACCGTCTCTGAGATTACAGAAGGTCTAACTGAGGACTACTCAAAAGAGGGTATTCCTAGATGCTGCCAGCTTGTGAAATTTTGGCCACTAGCCTTAAAGAAGTACAGAAATTGAGAGTAAGTGTTTAGAAACTTTTATGGCAAGTGATAGAGTAGCTTTATGCTTGCTGAATCTAGTAAGAAAAATGTGAACATATATTTTACAGATCTTTATGGTTTATTTCATTTTTTTCTGAAAATCTGTTTTTGTTGTATTTATCAGAAATATTGATCCACCATTGATTGACAATAATGAAAGAAAATTCTGGCCCTTCACCTTAGGTGAAGTTTGAGAAGCTCTGCTGTCTAGCTCTCTTCTCCAGATATTCTGAGGCAGTTGGTCCAGGATGCAGGCTGGGCACCTGCTGGTGTCAGGGCTACCCAGGTGATTCCACTGTGCAGCTAGGATTGAGAAACTGCCATCCCAGATCCGCAGCAGCGGTATCACCCGGGAACATGTTAGAAATGCAAACTGTAGGGCCCATCTCACAGTCACTGAATCAGAAGCTCTGGGAGTGGGGGAGCAGCATTCTGTGTTTTGAAAGTCCTCAAGGTTATTCTAATGCAAGCTGACATTTGAGAACTATTGCCCTAGACTAAGTTCCTCTCTCCCAGCATTGTTCTGGGTCTGACCTGACAGGCACAGATGTGCACATACTGATCCAGTGAACATCTAGAACTGAAGCACAAACATGCCCTCCAGCTGCCCATAACCTTTCCCCTCCCCATACAGGTGCACCACCCAAGATTCAGCCTGAAGAGCAGGCTGGAAATCTCTTTATATCCCTGAAGACGATCTCTTTCTTCTTTCTTCTCTCTGATGAGAAATCCAGCATTACCTACTTTTTACTGATTCATAACTCACTCATTCATTTACTGAATCATTTGTTGAACCAAAGATTTTTGAGTTCTCTCTGCATGCAGGTGTGATGTGGGTCTGGGATACAGAGTTGAAGGAAAGATGTAGGTAGACGGGATAGGTGCAGGGAGTAAGGGGATTTGCTTGGCACCTGACTAGTCCTGGTTCTGGCCCTGCTTCCTATGAGTAAGTCACGGCCCTGTTCTTATCTATAAAATGGGTGAAGTTTGGACTAGATGAACCCTTCGGGTCCTTCCATCTGTAGTGACCTGGGCCTCCAAAAGAGAGCTAGTGGCTGAGACACAGCACTAGGCCCATAGCGAGTAGGCCCATAGCGAGTTCTCAATCATCACTGGAGTCAGTGGATGAATAGGTGCAAAAATGGATGGATGTTATGAGGATAAGTATAAAGTCTTTCTGGGGGCAGAAGAAGTCATGTGTGTGTGTGTGCGGGTGTGTGTGTGTGTGTGTCTTCCTGAGCGATGAGCAATGGTGACCATCAAGTCCTACATCCCTGCTGTCCTGGGTCCTGGCTGCTTAGCTTCACAGGCAGAGCAGGAAGGACATCCCAGCAACCCAAGAAATCAGAGCATGGGAGCAGCCAGGGGCAGGGCAAACTCTCCAAGGTTGCCCAATCCCGTTTTCTGACTGAGCCAGAGGCTCCCTCTGCAGCTCCCCAGCAGCAGGGCACCCTGCTTCAGCTTGGACAGGTCCTCCTCATCACCCACTCAGGTCCCACCAGCATTTTGTTGCGGGGATGGTTCTCCTCCAGGCTGCCTTCCCTAACTGCACCAGTGCTCAATAATCTCCCAGCCCTGTACTCCCATAGCCCCCCAAGTCTTGGTCTCCAGCCCTTGCTGTCTCCCTAGGCTTGACTCTTCTTAGCTGCCCCCACTATCTTGGAAGCTCCATGAACATTCATAAATACTTATTTTGAGAATTATTTTTAATAATGTAAGAAATATATAAATACATTATCATTGTTAAAAAATAGAAATAAGAAAAACATCCCCCTTGGCCCTCCCAATACTATCTGCCTCTCCTGGGAAGACTTCTTATCAGTTTCCTGAGTTTCTTCCCACACTTAAAATTTTGCATTTACGTTTGAATGTTTGTATTTCCATTTTTTGTGAGGGTGTTTACACAAATATTATACTGTATGGATGTTCTTTTCACTCAACAATGTGTCTTAGAGACCTTTCCAAGCCAGTAGTTTTGTGCTATATACCATGTATATGTGTCATCTATATGTTACCTATGTTATAGCATAAATATAGCACAAAATACCATTTATGTTAATGGCTGCCTTTTAACCAGAGCAAGGATACATGCCCTTATTAGTGGAGGTGTTGTACATTTTCAGAGTTTCACAGTGATGAACTCTGTTGCAGAGAATATTTTTCATGTGCCCCCTTGTGTAACATATGTAAATATTTCTCCAATATATAAAGTGGAATTGCTGAATTGGAGGCTATGCATGCTTTGTATTTCAATAATGCTGCTAAACTACCCTTCAAATTGTTTGCCTCCCAGCACCTGAGGCCCCCAATATGTCCCACCCCAGTGTATAACAACCCTCAATCTTCATTTTGCCAATCTGATAAGCAGGAAGGTGAATCTCATTCTTGCTTTAATTGGCATGTTCTGATTACTCATGAGGTAGAGCATATTTTCATATGGTTATTGGCCATTGGTAGAGGAACTGCTCATGGAGTAAATTAGGTGCTTAGTAAAGACGCTGGTAAGGGAGGAGAAGAGTGGTGTGGCTCTGGGCAGGCAGTCTGTGAGGTTCCAGATCACTGAGCTAGTCCAGGAGGGATGTTCATGGGGCCAGGCTGGGGCCCTCACCTCACCTCGTAACTGGTTATCCCTCACTATCAAAACTGTCACTGTCTGAACTCAGGAGCCCAATATACGTGCATAGTAAGGATTATAGCATTTTTTTTCTGTTTTTTACTACAACTTGCCTTAATTATTTATTGCTGCATAACAAACTATCCCAAGATGTAGTGGTAAAAAAAAAAAAAAGTTATTTGCTCGTGTTTCTGCAATTTGAGGAGAGCTCAATGGGGGCAGCTCAGCTGTCAACGTGTTACCAAATGTCAGGGGTTCAGCTAGGTTTCTTGCTGTGCAGAAAGCCAATCACTGAGACACCAAGTATTGCCAGGAAAGAAAGGCTTTGGATGGGTGACATCCACCAGAAGATGGGAGACAAGTCTCAATCTGACTTTCTCGCTGACCAGAGTTAGGAACTTGTAGAGCAGGGAAGGAAGAGGAGCTAGTGAACAGGCAGCAGATGGTCAGATGAGAGGTCTGGTCTCTGGTTGTCTGGATAAGGTGATCTGGAATGTATCAGTTTCTTGATCCTATCTGGGAGGCCTGATGGTCGATTTCCTGAGAAAGGAATTCATAAGACAAATGTAAGTTTCTCAAGCTTCAGTTCTATGGGAAAATTGGGCCAATTTCAAATGGACAGTTCCATGAGTTATCTGCTGGGGTTGAAACATTCAAGAAGGGTTCTTTGTTTACTATCTGGAGCCTGGGCTGGGATGGCTGGACCAGCTAGAGCCACCTCTCTCTATGTAGTCTCTCCAAGTGGTTTAGCTCAGGCTTCCTTACAGCATAGTGGTTTCAGGGAAGTGATACTTTTTACATGGCAGCTGGCTCCCCCAATAGCACATAAGTGGAAGCTGCCAGGTCTTCTTGATACCTGGACCAGGAATTCCCAGAATGTCATTGATGCCTCATTCATTGCAAACCAGCAACAGGACCAGTGGAGGGGAAATAGTTTCCACCTCTTTAGCAAAGGAGTGGCAAGGGCCCTTTGCAAAGAGCATGTGGGCCCTACCCCACAGGGAAGCACACTTGAAATCCTTTCTAAGCAAATTGAGAAAAAAAGGAGAATGCATTATAAGGACATGGGATATCTCAGATAACCCCGGGCTGGAAATGCAGCCATGGATTGGGAAGAGCCATCAGTAACCCAGGCTGCACCTCCCTCGCCTCCCTGAGGGCACCCTGATCTCCCTCAGGCATCCTCCTCTCCCTGTGAACCAGCTTTCTATGCTTTTTCATGTTCATTGATTCTATAGAGGTTTCCCCAGAACAGCACCTTGAGCCCCCCAGTTTTCAAGTTTCTGAAAGTTTTTCTGAATCCCACTTCCAAATCCCAGATTGGCCTAGCCTGGTCCAGTTGTTCTCCTAGATGAGGAAAGTGAGACTGAGAGACTTTGAAAGTATAGCCCAGCACAGTTAAGCAGCAGAGCTAGGTTCTGAATGTGAGTCCCCCATCTCACCCCAGAGTGAAGGCTCAACACAGGCTGAGCACTCACAGGGTCCTGCCCTTCTTCCTGCAACCCTTGTCAAGCTCAGATCTGTGGGGGCTGAGCGGAGCTGGATCTGTCAGGCCAGGCTTCCACCTTCTTGGCAGCCTCCTTTGTGCCCTGCTTGGAGGGGGCAGCATCCTGCTATGCGGAAGAGGTGGGTTCATTTCAAGTGTAACTCTTCTAGAGGAAGGGATTCACTCACCCCAGCTGAATGCCTTCACTCTAGCTCCAGTGTGGGCTGGAGGTTCTGAGGCCAGTGCAGGAAGGGGCAGGCAGGAAAGCTCACTTCTGCATCTGCTCAGTGCAGGCCATCCTTCTTGCTGCCACGCTGATGGGAAGGCAGCTGTTTTTTTCCTAACCCTTGCTTTAGTTGATCTTTCCACCAGACTGTCACTTTATTTTAAGGATATTATAACAGCACAAAGCCACCAGCTTTACCATTAGAGAGATCTTCATTAAATTATCTTTGTTGTAATAAAGGTCATCTGGAGGAAATACTGGTCTGGACACAATAATAAATGTTAAGCTTTCTAATATTTTCCACTTTTAGACACAAATTGAAAGGATCATTTATAATGTCAAAAAAATCCTTTTTTTAAACTAATCTATCCTATGACTAAGACACTATTAGCAATTAAAGTAGATAGAGCAAATCTAAATGTGGAGAGAAAAAGTAATTTCTACTTATGTTTGAACAGATGAAAGCACGAATACATTGAAAGCCTGAAATATTAGCTTGGGGGAATAAAATCACTTGGGAAAGCAAGAGCAGGATATACCAGCCTTTAACTCTACACTTCCCCCAAGAAAAAATATACAGATAGCTATGTACAAACCAAAATAGCCCTGAGAGGGTTCAAGAGATCACTTAAGAAATTACGGCAACACAGTGAAGCCAAAAAAAAGAAAAAAGAAAAAAAGAGAGAGAGAGAGAGTGAATGAAAAAAAAAAAAACAAAACGAATAGCCATATAGAAAAAGCAACTGCTGAAATCAGCATACCTGAGACAGCAGAAACATCTTTTTTGGCTAGGAACAAAAAAAGCAGAAAGGGACTATCAGTATCAGCCACAAGGTGGAACCACCATGGCCCTCAGTAACCCACTCTGGCAGAAGACACTGGCATTTTTGCCGCAGGGGTAAGCAGCAGCCATTTCTGAGAGAAAACCCAGAGGAAAAGATGAAGATGTACCATCCCCTCCCATATCCCTTTTGCCCCACCAAAAATACCGTGACTGTTGTGCCAAACCAGGATTGGAACTACTACCTTTCTTAATCTGCATGTGTCTCTGACATATGAGCAGCAACCATTTCAAAAGCTCCCACATAAAAATGCTCATACTAAATTTATTCTGTTACTTAAGAGTGTTTATGGATTTACATTCCATTTGTGGACTGACTATCTCACTGGATCTTCTTTCCTGCAGTAAGAGGTGGTTTGGGTGCTGCTGAAGGTCATTGTCTCAATTTGTCTGGTGTTTGCAGAAGAGATGTCTGCAAAGTAGTAGAAGATCAAATTGGTGCCTGCCGAAGAAGGATGAAGTGCTGTAGAGCATGGAGGATTTTAATGCCAATTCCAACACCACTTATCATGTCAGATTATCAAGAACCCCTTAAACCTAAGTTGAAATGAAACTGACATAAAATAAAAATACATCAAAAGTGAAGTTATTTGCATCTAAGAATATTAAAATATACATATTAAGTACTTCCTTCTTGATAACTATCTTGTATTTTCACTTATCAACATAAATGAATAAATACTAATTTCAAATATACCCAATACTATTTCTTTGTGAGTCACTAACAGATCTTAACAAAACCTTTAAAAATGAGAAAACTGTTATTTTTGTTTTCCAAGATGGTGGATTGAAGGCATGGTTAGCCTGCCTCTTGCACTTGGAAAGACAAAATGGTATGCAGAGATTCACACTGAACTTTCTTTCAAGAAGCAACACAGGAACTTAACAGGAAAATTGAAATAAGCCACAGACCATTTGAAAGAAGCAGCAGGATGCAGCTTACACCATAAGCTAGGCAGAAAATTTTGAGTTTCCAGGGTGTGAGAGGGGGATAAACTGACTCTAAGGTATACACTTCCATTGGGAAACCTGTCAATCTAGGCCATGGGGGAAGGCCTTAATCCTACTCAGGGCTGGAGTTGATTTAGTGAAGAGTGGCGAGTATATGAGGAGTGGCATTGGGATGTGCTTTGAGTCTCCAGCAAGTTCCCAGTTTCTGGCAGGATGGAGGGAAGCCATTTCTGATTCCACCTCAGAGAGGACCTCCCAGAAGTCTGCCAGCTAACTCAAATGCTGGTCACAAGTTGAGAGAACCTCACAACTGAAATGTTTGATATCATCTTGTGTGGGGACAAACTCCCCAGGCCAGAACTGAGAGGTGAGTGGGACGTGTGATGCAGCAGCAAGCACAGGAGCTGGAATGCCCCTGCTCTGCAGGTGGATCAGGAGGGGTGTGGCCTGAAGGCTGCAGTTACTGTCTCAATAGGAGAGGCTTATGGTATGGGTCAGTTTTGAGCTCTGAGTTCAGACTTCTTGAAACTTAGCTAGCTACTCCCAGTGGAACACTGTCGGTGTGAGACTTGCCTTGCCAGGGGTGTGGGAGCTGGATGGGGCTTACTGCCAAGCTGCTACTCCTCATTCTTCATATGGACTCTCCTTGTACAGAGGCAGAGGCAGCTTCACTTCTCTCTGGAAAATTACCCCAGTGGCCCAAGAACTGCCTTCCAATTCCCACTGGAGCCACTGCTTGTCCTACACGTAGAGAGCCAGAGCATCACTTTACCTGACCTTGTTCCCACCTGGTTTTGCTCAACCACCTACCCTGGTAGATTAACACAAATAACAGAAGAAACTTTTAGAAGCCCTTTGGCTCTACCCGTTCCCTGAGACACCAGAGTACCTCCCATGGGTAACATAAGGCAAGTCCAAATCTCACCACTACCACCAGACAGCTGGCAGTCTTTTGCAAGCACCACCTCCTGGCTGAAGGCCAACTGACACAGTTCATGAGAACATCTTGAATTCAGAACATTCAATGTCATGGCAGGCCGGGGAGCCTCCTCTGCCCTAATTTGGCTCTCTATCACACATTCTACACACACACACACACACACACACACACACACACTCACACATCAACCTACTGGCAAACCAAGGTAAACACACACACACACACACACACACACACACACACACACACCTGCTCAATTCAGGCCATTATCCCTGATGAACATCGATGCAAAAATTCTCAATAAAATACTGGCAAACTGAATCCAGCAGCACATCAAAAAGCTTATCCACCACGATCAAGTGGGCTGCATCTTTGGGATGAAAGGCTGGTTCAACATACACAAATCAATAAATGTAATTGAGCACATAAACAGAACCAAAGGCAAACACCAGACAATTATTTTGATAGATGCCAAAATGCCTCTGATAAAATTCAACATCCCTTCCTGTTAAAAACTCTCAATAAACTAGGTATTGATGGAACATATCTTAAAATAATAAGAGCTATTTCATACAGCCAATATCATAAAGAATAGGCAAAAGCTGGAAGCATTCCATTTGAAAACTGGTACAAGACAAGGAAGCCCTCTGTAACCACTTCTATTCAACATAGTATTGGAAGTTCTAGCCAGGGCAATCAGGCAATAGAAAGAAATAAAGGTATTCAAATAGGAAGAGAGAAAGTCAACTTGTCTCTGTTTGCCAATGACATGACTTCATATTGAGAAAACCCCATCATCTCAACTGAAAAACTTCTTGAACTGATAAGCAACTTCACCAATGTCTCAAGATACAAAATCATTGTGCAAAAATCACAAGCATTCCATTACACCAACAATAGTCAAGCAGAGAGCCAAATCAAGAATGAACTCCCATTCACAATTGCTACAAAGAGAGTAAAATACCTAGGAATACAACTAGGAGTACAAGGGATGTGAAGGACCTCTTCAAGGACAACTGCAAACCACTGCTCAAGGTAATAAGAGAGGACACAGACGAATGGAAAAACATTCCATCCTCATGAATAGGAAGAATCAATATTGTGAAAATGGCCATACTGCCCAAACATTATAGATTCAATGCTATACCCATCAAAATACCGTTGACATTTTTCACAGAATTAGAAAGAACTATTTTAAATGTCATATGGAATCAAAGAATACCCCATATAGCCAAGACAATCATAAACAAAAATAACAAAGCTGGAGGCATTACGCTAACTTCAAACTGTACTAGAAGGCTACAGTACCAAAACAGCAGGCTACTGCTGCCAAAACAGACACATAGAGCAATGGAGCAGAACAAAGACCTCAGAAATAACACCACACATCTATGAACACCTGATCTTTGACAAACCTGACAAAAACAAGCAAGGGAGAAAGGATCTCCTATTCAGTAGATGATGCTGGGAAAACTGGCTTGCCATATACAGAAAACCAAAACTTGACCCCTTCCTTACACCTTATACAATAATTAACTCAAGATGGATTAAAGACTTAAATGTAAAATCCAAAACCATAAAAACCCTAGAAGAAAACCTAGGCAATACCATTCAGGACACAGGCAAGGACAAAGACTTCATGACAAAAATGTCAAAAGCAATTGCAACAAAAGCCAAAATTGACAAATCGGATCTAATTAAACTAAAGACCTTCTGCACAGCAAAGAAACTATCATCAGCATGAGCAATCAACCTACAGGATGGGAGAAAATTATTGCAACCTAGCCATCTGACAAAGGTCTAATAACAAAATTGACAAGGAACTTAAACATATTTACAAGCAAAAAAACAAACAACCCCATCAAAAGTGAGCAAAGGATATGAACAGAAACTTATCAAAAGAAGACATTTATCTAACCAACAAATATATTTTTTAAAAGCTCAACAATACTGATCATCAGAGAAGTGAAAATCAAAACTACAATGAGATACCATCTTACACCCATCAGAATGGTGATTATTAAAAAGTTAAGAAACAATAGATGCTGGTGAGGCTGAGAAGAAAGAGGAACGCTTTTACACTGTTGGGGAAACTGTAAATTAGTTCAACCACTGTGGAAGACAGTATGGTGATTCCTCAAGGATCTAGAACCAGAAACACCTTTTGACCCAGTAATCCCATTACTGGCTATATCCCAAAGGAATATAAATCATTCCACTATAAAGACACATGCACATGTAAGTTTATTGCAGCACTATATACAATGGCAAAGACATGAAACCAACCCAAATGCCCTTCAGTGCTAGACTGGATAAAGAAAATGTAGTACATATACACCATAAAATACTATGCAGTCATAAAAAGGAATGAGATCATGTCTTTTGCAGGCACATGGATGAAGCCATCATACTGAGCAAACTAACACAGTAACAAAAAAATCAAACACCGCATGTTCTCACTAATAAGTGAAAGTTGAACATTGAGAAAACAAGGACACAGTGAGGGGAACAACACACAACACGGCCCGCTGGGGACTGGGGGTGAGGGAAGAGAACTTAAAGGATGAGTCAATAGGTGCAACAAACCACCATGGCAGAGGATACCTATATAACAAACCTGTACGTTCTGCACATGTATCCCGTATTTTTTAAATTTAAAAACAGGAAATACTTATGTACATACATACATACATACATACACACACACATACATTCTTCCCGGATCTTCATTCCTGGTAAGCCAAAGAACCTGGAGAAACACCAGAATTCTGTCCCTCTGAAAATGCAGGACAGGTCTACCTTCATCAGCATAAAATTTTAGACCAAATGTGGTAACTGCAGGTCCACCCCACAATGAGTAACTGAAAATTGAGGCAGTATTTCAGATCCTAAAAAACTGATGAAGTAATTCGTGACACATTTGGGTTCTTTTAGACTTTTCCTACTATGAAGAGTGCTAGTAGGAAGAAGGAAGAACGGTGTACAAATATCTGTTTGATTCTCTGCTTTCAGAATCCTTTGCTTGTTTGTGTGTTTGTTTGTTCCTTCTTGAGACAGGACATCACTCCAGTCAGCCAGGCTTTTCCAGTCTGTAATTTTTGTTGTTTCCTTTTGTCAAGGTTTAGAAGATTTTATTTTATTTCTATTGAATTTTAAGACATTTTTAGATATGTATTAAAACATTATCTCACATGCTGTGTGTTACATTTCATTTATTTTCATCGTCCCTTTTTTATTTTATTATTTTACTTTATTATAGCTTATATTCTAGGGTATATATGCACAACGTGTAGGTTTGTTACACATGTATACATGTGGCATGTTGGTGTGCTGCACCCATTAACTCGTCATATACATTAGGTATATCTCCTAACGCTATCCTTCCCTCCTCCCCCCACCCCACAACAGGCCCTGGTGTGTGATATTCCCCTTCCTGTGTCCAGGTGTTCTCATTGTTCAATTCCCATCCATGAGTGAGAACATGTGGTGTTTGGTTTTCTGTTCTTGCAGTAGTTTGCTGAGAATGATGGTTTCCAGCTGCATCCATGTCCCTATGAAGGACATGAACTCATCCTCTTTTATGGCTGCATAGTATTCCATGGTGTATATGTGTCACATTTTCTTAATCCAGTCTATCATTGATGAACATTTGTGTTGGTTCCAAGTCTTTACTGTTGTGAATAGTAACGCAATAAACATATGTGTGCATGTGTCTTTATAGCAGCATGATTTATAATCCTTTGGGGATATAGCCAGTAATGGGATGTCTGGGTCAAATGGTATTTCTAGTTCTAGATCTTTAAGGAATCGCCACGCTGTTCTCCACAATGGTTGAACTAGCTGACAGTTCCACTAACAGTGTAAAAGTGTTCCTATTTCTCCACATCCTCTCCAGCACCTGTTGTTTCCTGACTTTTTAATGATCACTATTCTAACTGGTGTGAGATGGTATCTCATTGTGGTCTTGATTTGCATTTCTTTGATGGCTAGTGATGATGAGCATTTTTTCATGTGTCTGTTGACTGCATAAATGTCTTCTTTTGAGAAGTGTCTGTTCATATCCTTTGCTCACTTTTTGATGTTTTTTTTTTTCTTGTAAATTTCTTTGAGTTCTTTGTAGGTTCTGGATATTAGCCCTTTGTCAGATGAGTAGATTGCAAAAATTTTTCTCCCATTCTGTAGGTTGCCTGTTTATTCTGATGGTAGTTTCTTCTGCTATGCAGAAGCTCTTTAGTTTAGTTAGATCCCATTTGTCAATTTTGGCTTTTGTTACCATTGCTTTTGTTGTTTTAGACATGAAGTCCTTGCCCATGCTTATGTCCTGAATGGTATCGCCTAGGTTTTCTTCTAGGGTTTTTATGGTTTTAGGTCTAACATTTAAGTCTCTAATCTATCTTGAATTAATTTTTGTATAAGGTGTAAGGAAAGGATACAGTTTCAGCTTTCTACTTATGGCTAGCCACTTTTCCCAGCAGCATTTATTAAATAGGGAACCCTTTCTCCATTTCTTGTTTTTGTCAGGTTTGTCAAAGATCAGATAGTTGTAGAAGTGTGGTATTATTTCTGAGGGCTCTGTTCTGTTCCATTGGTCTAGAGCTCTGTTTTGGTACCAGTACCATGCTGTTTTGGTTACTGTAGCCTTGTAGTATAGTTTGAAGTCAGGTAGTGTGATGTCTCCAGCTTTGTTCTTTTGACTTAGGATTGTCTTGGCAATGTGGGCTCTTTTTTGGTTCCATATGAACATTTAAAGTAGTTTTTTCCAACTCTGTGAAGAAAGTCACTGGTAGCTTAATGGGGATGGCATTGAATCTATAAATTACCTTGTGCAGGATGGCCATTTTCACGATATTGATTCTTCCTATCCATGAGCATGGAATGTATGAAATGTTCTCCCATTTGTTTCTGTCCTCTTTTATTTCATTGAGCAGTGGTTTGTAGATCTCCTTGAAGAGGTCCTTCACATCCCTTGTAAGTTGGATTCCTAGATATTTTATTCTCTTTGAAGCTATTGTGAATGGGAGTTCACTTATGGTTTGGTTCTCTGTTTGTCTGTCATTGGTGTATAAGAATGCCTGTGATTTTTGCAAATTGATTTTGTATCCTGAGACTTTGCTGAAGTTGCTTATCAGCTTAAGGAGATTTTGGGCTGAGATGATGAGGTTTTCTAAATATACAATCATGTCATCTGCAAACAGGGACAATTTGACTTCCTCTTTTCCTAATTGAATACCCTTTATTTCTTTCTCTTGCCTGGTTGCCCTGGCCAGAAGTTCAACACTATGTTGAATAGGAGTGGTGAGAGAGGGCATCCCTGTCTTGTGCTAGCTTTCAAGGGGAATGCTTCCAGTTTTTGCCTATTCAATATGATATTGGCTGTGGGTTTGTCATAAATAGCTCTTATTATTTTGAGATATGTTCCATCAATACCGAATTTATTAAGTTTTTAGCATGAAGAGCTGTTGAATTTTGTCAAAGGCCTTTTCTGCATCTATTGAGATAATCATGTGGTTTTTGTCCTTGGTTCTGTTTATATGCTGGATTACATTTATTGATTTGTGTATGTTGAACCAGTCTTGCATCCCAGGGATGAAGCCCACTTGATCATGGTGGATAAGCTTTTTGAAGTGCTGTGGATTTGGTTTGCCAGTATTTTATTGAGGATTTTTGCATGGATGTTCATCAGGGATATTGGTCTAAAATTCTCTTTTTGTGTGTGTGTGTCTCTGCCAGGCTTTGGTATCAGGATGACGTTGGCCTTATAAAATGAGTTAGGGAGGATTCCCTCTTTTTCTATTGATTGGAATAGTTTCAGAAGGAATGGTACCAGCTCCTCCTTGTACCTCTGGTAGAATTTGGCTATGAATCTTTCTGGTCCTGGACTTTTTTGGTTGGTAGGCTATTAATTATTGCCTCAATTTCAGAGCCTGTTGTTGGTCTATTCAGGGATTCAACTTCTTCCTGGTTTAGTCTTGGGAGAATGTATGTGTCCAGGAATTTATCCATTTATTCTAGGTTTTCTAGCTTATTTACGTAGAGGTGTTTTTAGTATTCTCTGACGGTAGTTTGTATTTCTGTGGGGTCAGTGGTGATATCCCCTTTATCATTTTTTATTGCATCTATTTGATTTTTCTCTCTTTTCTTCTTTATTAGTCTTGCTAGCTGTCTATCAATTTTGTTAATCTTTTCAAAAAACCAGCTTCTGGATTCATTGATTTTTTAAAGGGTTTTCTGTGTCTCTGTCTCCTTCAGTTCTGCTCTGATCTTAGTTATTTCTTGCCTTCTGCTAGCTTTTGAATGTGTTTGCTCTTGCTTCTCTAGTTCTTTTAATTGTGATATTAGGATGTCAATTTTAGATCTTTCCTGCTTTCTCTTGTGGGCATTTATTGCTATAAATTTTGCTCTACACATTGCTTTAAATGTGTCCAGAGATTCTGGTATGATGTATCTTTGTTCTCATTGGTTTCAAAGAACATCTTTATTTCTGGCTTCATTTCGTTATGTAACCAGTAGTCATTCAGGAGCAAGTTGTTTAGTTTCCATTTAGTCGAGCAGTTTTGATTGAGTTTCTTAATCCTGAATTCTTGTTTGATTGCACTGTGGTCTGAGAGACAGTTTGTTATAATTTCTGTTCTTTTATATTTCCTGAGGAGTGCTTTACTTCCAACTATGTGGTCAATTTTGGAATAAGTGCGATGTGGTGCTGAGAACAATGTATATTCTGTTGGTTTGGGTGGACAGTTCTGTAGATGTCTATTAGGTCTGCTTGGTGCAGAGTTGGGTTCAATTCCTGTACATCCTTAACTTTCTGTCTCATTGATCTGTCTAATGTTGATAGTGGGATATTAAAGTCTCCCATTATTATTGTGTGGGAGTCTAAGACTCTTTGTAAGTCTCTAAGGCCTTGCTTTATGAATCTGGGTGCTCCTGAATTGGGTGCATATATATTTTGGATAGTTAGCTCTTCTTGTTGAATTGATCCCTTTATGATTATGTAATGGCCTTCTTTGTCTCTTTTGATCTTTGTTGGTTTAAACTCTGTTTTATCAGTGACTAGGATTGCAACCCCTGCCATTTTTTGTTTTCCATTTGCTTGGTAGATCTTCCTCCATCCCTTTATTTTGAGCCTATGTGTGTCTCTGCATGTGAGATGGGTCTCCTGAATACAGCAAACTGATGGGTCTTGTCACCACCAGGCCTGACCTACAAGAGCTCCTGACTCTTTATCCAACTTGCCAGTCTGTGTCTTTTAATTGGAACATTTAGCCCATTTACATTTAGGTTAATATTATTACATGTGAACTTGATCCTGTCATTATGATGTTAGCTGGTTATTTTGCTCATTAGTTGATGCAGTTTCTTCCTAGCATTGATGGTCTTTAAATTTTGGCATGTTTTTGCAGTGGCTTGTACCGGTTGTTCATTTCCATGTTTAGTGCTTCCTTCAGGAGCTCTTGTAGGGCAGGTCTGGTGGTGACAAACTCTCTCAGCGTTTGCTTGTCTGTAAGGATTTTATTTCTCCCTCACTTATGAAACTTAATTTGGCTGGATATGAAATTCTGGGTTGAAACTTCTTTTCTTTAAGAATGTTGAATATTGCCCCACCCCTCCCTTCTGGCTTGTAGAGTTTCTGCCGAGAGATCCACTGTTAGTCAGATGGGCTTCCCTTTGTGGGTAACCCGACCTTTCTTTCTGGCTGCCCTTAACATTTTTTCCTTCATTTCAACTTTGATGAATCTGACAGTTATGTGTCTTGGAGTTGCTGTTCTAGAGGAGTATCTTTGTGGCGTTCTCTGTATTTCCCGAATTTGAATGTCGGCCTGCCTTCCTAGGTTGGGGGAGTTCTCCTGGATAATATCCTGCAGAGTGTTTTCCAACTTGGTTCCATTCTCCCCATCACTTTCAGGTACACAAATCCGATGTAGATTTTGCCTTTTCTCATAATCCCATATTTCGTGGAGGCTTTGTTCATTTCTTTTTACTCTTTTTTCTCTAAACTTCTCTTCTCACCTCATTTTATTCATTTGATCTTCAATCACTGACACCCTTTCTTCCAGTTGACCGAGTCAGTTACTGAAGCTTGTGCATTTGTCATGTAGTTCTCGTGTCATGATTTTCAGCTCTATCAGGTCATTTAAGGACTTCTCTACATTGGTTATTCTAGTTAGCCATTCAGGAAATCTTTTTTCAAGGTTTTTATCTTCTTTGCTATGGGTTCGAACTTCCTCCTTTAGCTTGGAGAAGTTTGATCGTCTGAAGCCTTCTCTCAACTCGTCAAAGTCATTCTCTGTTCAGCTTTGTTCCATTGCTGGAGAGGAGCTGCATTCCTTTGGAGGGGGAGTGGTGCTCAGATTTTTAGAATTTTCAGTTTTTCTGCACTTCTTTTTCCCCATCTTTGTGGTTTTATCTACCTTTGGTCTTTGATGATGTTGATGTACAGATGGGGTTTTGGTGTGGATGTCCTTTCTGTTTGTTTGTTAGTTTTCTTTCTAATAGTCATGACCCTCAGCTGCAGGTCTGTTGGAGTTTGCTCAAGGTCCACTCCAGACCCTGTTTGCCTGGGTGGCAGCAGTGGAGGCTGCAGAAGAGTGAATATTGCTGAACAGCAAATGTTTCTGCCTGATCTTTCCTCTGGAAGCTTCGTCTCAGAGGGGTACCCGGTTGTGTGAGGTGTGAGGTGTCAATCTGACCCTAGTGGGGGTGTCTCCCAGTTAGGCTACTTCAGGGTCAGGGACCCACTTGAGCAGGCAGTCTGTCTGTTCTCAGATCTCAAACTCCATGCTGGGAGAGCCACTACTCTCTTCAAAGCTGTCAGACAGTGACATTTAAATCTGCAGAGGTTTCTGCTGCCTTTTGTTTGGCTATGCCGTGTCCCCAGAGGTGGAGTCTACAGAGGCAGGCAGGCCTCTTTGAGCTGTGGTGGGCTCCACCCAGTTCGAGCTTCCCGGCCACTTTGTTTACCTACTCAAGCCTCAGCAATGGCAAGCGCCCCTCCCCCAGCCTTGCAGCCTCCTTGCAGTTAGATCTCGGCCTACTGTACTAGCAATGAGGGAGGCTCTGTGAGCGTGGGACTCTCCAAGCCAGATGCGGGATATGATCTCTTGGTGACGTTTGCTGAGACCCTTGATAAAGGACAGTGTTAGGGTGGGAGGAACCCAATTCTCCAGGTGCTGTGTATCACAGTTTCCCTTGCCTAGGAAAGGGAATTCCCTTCCCCCTTGCACTTCCTGGGTGAGGTGATGCCTCTCCCTGCTTCTGTTGTCGCTCTGTGGGCTGCATTCACTGTCCTGCCCCCACTGTCAAACAAGCCCCAGTGAGATGAACCCGGTACCTCAGTTGGAAATGCAGAAATCACCCGTCTCCTGTGTCACTCACGCTGGGAGCTGGAGGCTGGATCTGTTCCTATTCGGCCATCTTGGAACTGCCTCTCATCACTCCTTTAATGAACAAAAGGTTTTAGCTTATATATCTTTGTGTTTGTCAAGTTTTTCTGATTTTGACTTTTCAAAATATGCTGTCATATACAAGAAACCCTTGGATATAAAATGCCATGAATATTTCTCTTTTCTTGCAGTCATAACTTCAGTGGATGTCATCAATTAATCTCTGGGTTATAGCATGTTTTCTTGAAAGTGTTCCACAGTCTATTTTGGGCATTGAGAATTTCATCAAACTTAAGTGAATATTTCTACAAATTGAAGGCATAGTACCATTTGATGCTTTATTATTTGCATATATTGCTTCCACAAGACCATTTCATGCAAAGACTTGTCTTGTCCCCACAGCCAGATCATTGCAACATGATATAGAATCAATTGGTCAAAAATGGGAAGGTTATCTCTGGAATGTCTATTTGACTCCATTGATCTCTCCATCTTAATTAAGACAGAATATGCTGTGTTAATTACATAACATCGCTGCACATTCTCAAATCAGAAAGTGTAGTTCCAACTTCTTGTTGTTCAATCGCTGAAAGAATGATCTTATCTCCCAGATGCACATGCTTGGAAGTACTTCTCAACACACACACACACACTCACATCCAGACACAAAGATACAAATACACACACAGGCACAAACTGTTTAATATGTACACAATTGTTAACTGGCATTGTTTTACATGAAATAAGGCAAATGTCATATAGCCACTTGCCTAGTGGACAGTACTTGGACAGTAGCCACTGTCCTAACCCAGTTCCACTCCTATCATATTTGCCCATGACACTGATTAGTAAATCTGATTCAACTGTTCTATAATCACAATTTAAGCTGTGTCCATTAAATTCCCTGAGCAATGCAAAAGGATACAACCTAAGACACAAAACTTAATTGACTGCTGATATTTCATTGGTAAATTGGGTAATTGATGGGTAAATGTAGTGGAACCGGTGGGTGGGCATTAGTTATATAAGGGGTGAAGCAGCAAGATACTTCATTATTAAAAGGTGTTTGAAAGAAATTGAAACACAGGAGTGTGTGTATTCAGCTGAGATAAAATTAGAAAACCGTGAAATAAATCTCACTTGGGGTGTAAAAAAATGGCATTAGGGGAGATTCTGGGTCAATTGTCCAACTGTGTAAACTGGATCTTGGAAGCAGGATCCCTTTCCTGCAATGAGACTTGTTTATTGGTGGTGGTGTTTCAGTGGAAACGATTTTGGAGAATGGCCCCTTCCTTTTGTGTATCTGCTGATTAGATTTCATGGGAAATCTGGGGTTTTAAACTCTATTTAAATGTTAACATAATTCATTCAAATGGCAAAAAATCAACAGGTTCTTTGATGTGGAATCATCACAGATCCATTTCTTCTTAGGTACAGTTATTAAAGTTGACCTACCAGAGTGAAACGATTGTGGAGAATGGCCCCTTGCTTTAGTGTATTTGCTGATTAGATTTAATGGTACATTTATCATTAGGTACAGTGATCAAAGTTGACCTACCCAAGAGTAGAGATGTCCAGGACAAAACTCAGGACTCTGTAGAATCACAGAACCCTGGGTGCAACACTGTTCAAGCACATAAATATGCTCATTCAGAGTGATTCGGTGTGACGTGTGTGAATTGCAGTGGAATGAGCATGACACGCAGACAGGTTATCAAGTGGACTCACCTCAAAATCAGTTATGGGCATTACAGAACAACGATGCCAAGGTCCTGGATCCAGAGAAAAGAAACTCCAGCATCCTATGTAAAGCCACGGCATCTGGATTTCTCATGCTTCTGGGGATCATGCTCCCGTAAACGGTGACTTCTTCCTCCTTGTGGAGCTATCTTTCTCAGCAGGGCTCATTTCTTCTTCCAGGACTCTGTCCAACAGAAAGGGGAAGCCTTCTGATAGAGCACACCTGACCCATGAAAAGAAAAGGGAAAGAAAGGAGGCCAAAGGTCACACTCCCCTCATTCCACCATCTTCCCTAAAATCATCCTGATTTCATGGGCCCCAAGACCGGGGATGATTCTGTACACCTCGAGGCCTTGGTGTCTGGCCTAAATTCTATTCTCTTTCTCATTATCTGAAAATTTTTAAGAAAATCCCTAGAGCCAGGATCTTTATTCCTAGTAAGCCAAAAGTCCCAAAGAAACACCCAAATTCTGTCCCTCTTAGTTTCGGAAACAAGTCTACCTTCATCAGCATGAAATTTTGCACGAAATGTGTTAACTGCAAGTCCACCACACAATGCTTAACTGGAATATCAGGCAACATCTCAGATGATGAAAAATAGATGCAAGAATCCCTAAGACCAATGGTTTATTTTTCCCTTTCTTACTAAAACAACTGCCAGTATTAACAATGCTATGCAAATCTCTTTTAGACGCCCTGCTTTTAAATCTCTATGTTTCTTCTTGAGACAGGGACTCACTCCCATCACCCAGGCATTTACAGTGTTTTAATTCTGGTTATATGCTATTCTCAAATTTAGAACTTTTCATTTCATCTCTCTCAAATGTTGATCCATTATCACATACGTATTAAAATATTATCTCCCATGCTGTGTAATATGTTGTTTTTATTTTCATTCTTTCTTAAATTAACCAAAGGTTTTAGTTGGCATAGATTCTGATTAGTCAAGTTTCCTGATTTCATGATTTCTTAAATTGCCGTCATACATCCGCAATCACTGGAAATAGAATGTCATGAGTATTTCTCTTTTCTTGCAATCATAAATTCAGGGAATGCCATCAATTGGTATGTCGGTGATTGCATGAATTCCTGAAAGTCTTTCACAGTCTAATTAGTGCACTGAGTATTTCGTCTAACTTCAGTGCATGTTTCCAACACTTGATGATTTATGATTTGGGTATACAGCTTCCACAAGAGCATTTCCTGCAAAGGCATGTGTTGTTCCCCACTGGCAAGTCATTTCATTCGGATACAGAATCAATAGGCTGAACATGGAAAGGTTATCGCTGAAATATCTTTTTGACTCCACAAATCTCTTCTTTGATATTAAGGAATCAAATACGCTGTGTTATTAACTGTACTTCATTGACAATTCTCCAGTCAGAAAGTAAAGGTCTGACTTTCTGTCCTTCAATGCCTGAAAGGATGATTGTATATCCCAAAAGCAAATAGTTGGAAGCACATCCCAGTTCAAACACACACACACATCCAGACATATAAACACAAACAAAATCACACTCACACAGGCATGATTGTGCATGCCCACAAGCTCACGCAAGCAAACACACACACACAAACACACACACTGTTTCATAAGTACAGAATTATTCACTAGCAATATTTTAAGTAAACTAACGCAAATGTGACACATCAGGAGTCCATGAACACTGGCACACTCACTTCTCTGCAAGGGAGGACCAGGAGATTCAAAGGGAAGAACAAACACAGCAAGAGGGCTCTCTTTGTGTACCAGTGATCTCAGGGAAAGTCTCCACCAACATGCAGGAGTGCGCGCGCACACACCCACACACCCACGAGGGGGTTGGCGCGCACACACACACACACCATCACATACACAGTCAATCCGACATAAAGTAATGAGGAGCCCAGGTTTCTGTCTACAGAAGAGGGACAACTGGATAGTGATGGCTGCGTTTCAGGATGAGCCCAGACATGGGAAACATCGAGTTTTGCAGTCGTGAGTCTTCTGAACTTGTGGAGGGATTGTCTGTGTATTTGTGTTCATGGTAGATGACATTCAGTGTGAATTTCTGAATAGGACATATTGTGGTGTAGGGTTGCGCGTGAGGTTATTGCAGGGGACGGGGTTGACTATTTTCTCTTGGGGTGTGTTTCATTCTTCAGTTGTTGGTGAGCACCAGAAGTTGAAATTTTGCGAACGTGGGACTTCTGTGGATCCTTCACGCCACCTTGAGTAGTGGAAACTGCAACGCATTTGAAGAGAGGAAGGGTGTTCTTCTTTTGAACCTGCCTCGCCGTTTTTTACATTGCTTGTTGAATGGACCTCAGGGGCCCTAGGACTTGTGCCCTTGGTGGAACCCACAGAATGCTGGAAACAGACAGACAGACAACTTGCCTATTGAATGGTGTCCATTTCCAACAAATTGAAGCGGAAAATCATCCCACTGGTATGTGAGTCATTTGGAAGTAAGTCGCATTGATAATAAAGGAAATCAAACACAGGAGCGTGTGTGTATTCAACTAAAATAAAATCAGCAAGCACTGAAATAAATCTCATTTGGTGTGTATAAAAATGGCATTTGGGAGATTCCAGGTCAATCGTCCAGCTGCGAAAGGTGCATCTCTGAAGCACAGTCCCTGACCTGCAATGAGACTTGTTCATGCGAGGTGGTGTTGCAGTGGAAATGATTGTGGGAAATGGCCCCTTCCTTTTGTGTATTCGCTGATTGGATTTCAGGCTCCATTTCTCGTTCAGGTGCAGTGATCCAAGTTGACCGACCCAAGAGTAAAGATGTCCAGGGCATAACTCAGGGCTCCGTACAATCACAGAATCTTGGGTGCAACCCTGCTCAAGCACACAAATGTGCGTATTAACAGTGTCTCCGTGTGATGTGTGTGTAAACTACAGTGTGATGAGCATGACTGGCAGACAGGTGATCCATTGGACTCACCTCAAAATCAGTTATGAGCATGAAAGAACACCGATGCCCAGGTCCCGGCTTCAGACATAACACCCTCCAGCGTCTTGTGTGAAGCCACGGCATCTGGACTGCTCACGCTTCTGGGGATCATTCTCCTGAAAATCGTGGCTCCTTTCTCCCTGGGGACCAACTCTCTAAGCAGCGCTTCTTTCCTCCCCCAGGACTCTTTCCCATCGGGCACGGGAAGCCTTCTGATTGAACACACCTGCCCCATGAAAAGACAGTGGAAAGAAACGGGGCCAAAGGTCACAGTCCTCTCATTCCACCATCCTCCCTAAAATCATCCTGATTTCATGGGCCCTGAGGCCAGGGTGTTTCTTTACACCTCGAGGCCTTGACGCCGGGCCTAAATTCTGCCCCGTTTCTCACTCTCTAAGACATTTTGACAAAATCCCTGGAGCCAGGATCCTCATTCCTGGTAAGCCAAAGGACCTGAAGACACACCCAAATTCTGCCCCTCCTAGTTTAGGGAGCATGTCTACATTCATCACCTTTACATTTTGCACCAAATGTGGGAACTGCCAGTCCACCACACAATGCCTAACTGGGGGAAACGGAGGCAACATGGCAGATCCTGAACAATCCATGCAAGAATCCGTGAGATAAATGCCTTCTTTTCGCCTTTTCCTACTGAAACAAGGGCCAGTAGCAACAATGGTGTACAAACCTCTGTTTCACTCCCTGCTTTCAAATTTCTCTGTTTCTTTCTTCTTGAGACAGGGCGCCCCACTCCTGTCACCCAGGCTTTTCCAGTGTTTAATTCTGGTTGTTTGCTTTTGTCAAATTTAGAACTTCTTATTGCATCTCTCTCAAATGGTGATCCATTATCACATACATATGAAAATGTCATCTCCCCTGCTGTGTGACATGTGGTTTTTGTTTTCATCCTTTGTTACATGAACCGAAGGTTTTAGTTGGCATAGCTTCCGATTACTCAAGTTTCTTGATTTCATGATTTCTTAAATTGCTTTCGTACGTCCGCAACCACTGGAAATAGAATGTCGTATTTCTCTGTTCTTACAATCATAAATTCGGGGATGTCATCAATCAGCCTCTCAGGGATTGCATGATTTCCTGATGGTCTTTCACAGTCTAATTTGTGCATTGAGTATTTCATCTAACTTCAGT
Organism: Rhinopithecus roxellana; assembly: GCF_007565055.1. Taxonomy (NCBI): domain Eukaryota; kingdom Metazoa; phylum Chordata; class Mammalia; order Primates; family Cercopithecidae; genus Rhinopithecus; species Rhinopithecus roxellana. The sequence continues at coordinate 87,797,084 of NC_044554.1, forward strand.
GCATGTTTCCAGCACTCGATGCTTTATGATTTGGCTATCTAGCTTCCACAAGTGCATTTCCTGAAAAGACTTATCTTGTTCCATACTGGCAAGTCATTTCACTCTGATATGGAATCAAGAGGCTGAACATAGAAAGGTTATCACTGGAATATCTATTGGATTCCACGGATCCCTATACGCACACACACACACACACACACACACACACACACACACACACACACACAGGTGTACAGTCATTCCTACATAACATAATGTGGTCCTCAGGTTTTTGTCTATGCAAGAGGGTACAACTGGTTAGTGATGGCTGCATTTCAAGATGATCCCATATCTAATATGTTGTTGTGGAGTTTTGAGTATTCTGATCATGTGAAGGGACTGTCTCTGTGCATGCGTTTTCACAGTAGGTGACATCCTGTGTGAATATCTATGTACTACATTTTGAGGTGTAGGTTTCCCCCTCAGGTTACTGGATGGATTTGAATTTATTATTCTGTCTTGGTTTGTTTTGATTAGTCAATTGGTAGATGAGAGTAGGTGAAATTTTGCTAATGTGGGATATATGTGAATCATTCTCGCGAATGTGAATAATTGAAACTGGGATGCATTTGTAACATTGAAGGGCGTTCTTATTTTTTACCCCAACTTTTTTTGCATTTGTTTTCAAGCAACCTCAGGTGCCCTGGGTAGAACCTAGGTAATTCTTGGAACAGACAAACGGATGCTGCTCATTTTATGGTGTCAGTTTAAGTTTAATTTAAAGGGAAAATTTTCTCACCAGTATGTAACTCATTTTCAAATAAGTTATACTTATCATAATGGAATAATACACAATACACGGAAGTGTGTGTGTATGAAACTACAGTCAAATTAGAAAGTTCTTAAATAAACTGCATTTCATGAGTAAAGGATGGCATTTTGGGAAATTCGAGATCAACCATCCAGCTGTGCAATCTGTGTCTTTGAAGCAGTATCCCTGTCCTGAGAGTTGTTTTTCTCTGGTGGTATCTCATTGGAAACTAGTTTGGGGAATAGCCCCTTCACTTTTTATATTTGCTTGTTACTTTTCATTGTAAATCTGTGTTTTTAAACTGTACTTAAATGTTAATAGAATCCGTCCCAATAAAACATAACCAACAAGTCTTTTCATTTCTAATCGTCACAGATCAATCTCTTGTTAGTTATGGTGATCAGTTTACTCACCTGAGAGTAAATGACACCTTGGCAGAACACAGGGCTCCATAGAAGTACAGAATCTTGGGTCCAACCCTGTCCAAGCATCAAAATGTGTATATTAACAATGTGTCTGTGTGAATTGTGTGTGAAGTAAAGTGAGATTAGTAAAACTTGCAGTAGATTATTAATTTGGCTTCACTTTGTAATCAGCGAGTGAGCTTTAAAGAATATCAATGACCAGTGCCTACCCACCAGAGATAAGAACCTCCAGTGTCTTGTGTGAAACCATGGCATCTGGATTGCTCATGATTCTGAAGATAATTCTCCTGTCCCCCATGGTTTCAGAATCACTGCAGGTGGTGGAAACAGATAACACATCATTCCCTTGCTCTCTCTGTTCTCTTCACTCAGGAAAACTCTCACTGGGACCAAGGAAAATCCTATGGTTTCCTAGGGAGAAGGATTTTTCTCAGGAGAGAAAATGGTGGCTCCTTCCTCCCTATTGAGCCTCTTCCTCAGGATTGCCCCTTTGTCTCTCCAGGACTCTGTTCATGAGACCCGAGATGCCCCCTGGTTGAGCACATCTGGCCTATGAACAAATAAGGGGAAGGAATGGTTCCAAAGATTGTACTATGCTCACTCCACCATCCCCTCTGAAACTATCCTGACTTCCTGAGCCCTGGGTCAGAAGCTGTTTCTTTATACCTCTAGGCTTTGCCTCACAGCCTAAATCCTGCCCCATTTCCTACATCTTGTAAATTTTCACAAAACCTGTACAGCCTAGATCTTCATTCCTGACAGGCCAAAGGGAGATACACCAGAATTCTGTCCCTCTGAGACTGCAGGACATCTCAGCTTCCATCAACATGAAATTTTGCATCAAATATAGTTACTGCAGGTCCACCTCACAATGAGTAATGGAAGTTGAGACAACATCTCAGACCCTGTACAGTTTTTGGCCAAGCTCATTTAGTTTGGCAATGATTTTACTCTATAAATCAGTTGTGAAAACACTTAGGATTCATATTATTTAGTCTTTTAATCAGTCTGTTATTATTTTCAATGTATTTACTACACTTTAGCTTAATGTTTCTGATAAACTTTGATGCAAAATTCTCAATATAGTAGTGGCAAACCAAATCCAGCAATACATCAAAAAGCTTATCCACCAAGATCAAGTCAGCCTCATTTCTTGGGCGCAAGGCTGGTTCAACATATGCAAATTAATAAATGTAATTCACCACATAAACAGAACTAAAGACAAAAACCCCGTGATTATTTCAGTTGACTCAGAAAAGGTCTTTGATACAATTCAACATTCCTTTATGTTAAAAACTCTCATGAAACTAGGTTTTGATGGAACATGCCTCAAAATAATAAGAGCCATTTATGACAAACCCACAGTCAATATCATATTGAATAGGCAAAAGCTAGAAGCATTCCATTTGAAAATTGGCACAAGGCAAGGATGCCCTCTCTCACCACCACTCCTATTCAATATAGTGTTGGAAGTTCTGGCCCAGGCAATCAGGCAAGAGAAAGAAATAAAGCATATTCAAACAGGAAAAGAGGAAGTTGAACTGTCTCTTTTTGCAGATGACATGATCCCATATCTATAAAATCCCATCACCTCAGCCCAAAAGATTTTTAAGCTACAAGCAACTTCAGCAAAGTCTCAAGATACAAAATCAGTGTGCAAAAATCTCAAGCATTCTTATACACCAACAATAGACAAGAAGAGAGCCAAATCACAAATGAATTCCCATTTACGATTGCTACAAAGAGTATAAAATACCTAGGAATACAGCTAACAAGGCAAGTGAAGGACCTCTTCAAGGTGAACTACAAACCACTACTCAAGGAAATAAGAGAGGACACAAACAAATGGAAATACATTCCGTGCTCATGGGTAAGAAGAATCAATATCATGAAAATGGCCATAGTTCCCAAAGTAATTCATAGATTCAATGCTACTCCCATAAACTACCATGGACATTCTTTACAAAATTAGAAAAAACTACTTCAAAATTCATATGGAATGAAAAAAGAGCCCATATACCCAGGACAATCCTAAGCAAAAATAACAAAGCTGGAGGCATCATGCTACCTGACTTCAAACCATATTACAAGGCTACAGTAACCCAAACAGCATGGTAGTGGTACAAAACAGACACATACACCAATGGAATGGAATAGAGATATCAGAAATAAGACTGCACATCTACAACCATTTTATTTTGGATGAAAACAAGCAATGGGGAAAGGATTCCCTATTTAATAATAAATGCTGCTGGAAAAACTGGCTAGACATGTGCAGAAAACTGAAACTGGACCCCTTCCTTATACCTTATACAAAAATGAACTGAAAATGGATTAAAGATTTAAATGTAAAACCCAAAACTATAAAAATCCAACCCCATATAAAAGTGGGCAAAAACTGGGTGCAGTAGCTCATGCCCGTAATCCCAGAAGTTTGGGAAGGTGAGGTGGGCAGATAACTTGAGGCCAGGAGTTCAAGATCAACCTGGCCAACACGGTGAAACTCAGTCTCTACTAAAAATACAATAAATTAGCCGGATGTGGTGGCAGGTGCCTGTAATCCCAACTACTCAGGAGGCTGAGACAGAAGAATTGCTTGAATCTGGGAGGCAGAGGTTGCAGTGACCCGAGATTGTGCCACTGAACTCCACCCTGGGTGACACAGTGAGACTCTGTCTTTATGAAAATAAAAATATTTTAAAAAGTGAGCAAAGGATATGAACAGACACTTCTCAAAAGAAGACATTTATGCAGCCAACAAACATGTGAAAAAAAAAAGCCCAACGTTACTGATCATTAGAGAAATACAAATCAAAACCACAGTCAGATGCCATCTCATGCCAGTCAGAATGGAGATTATTAAAAAGTCAAGAAACAACAGATGCTGGTGAGACTGTGGGGAAACAGGAACACTTTTACACTGTTGGAGCGAATGTAAATTCAACCACTGTGGAAGACAGTGTGGTGATTTTTCAAAGACCTAGAATCAGAAATACCATTTGACCCAGCAATGCCATTACTGGGTATATACCCAAAGGAATATAAATTCTTGTATTATAAAGATACTTGCATGCATATGTTCATTGCCACACTATTCACAATAGCAAAAACATGGAATCAACCCAAATGCCCATCAGTGACAGACTGGATACAGAAAATGTGATACATATACACCATGGAATACTATGCAGCCATAAAAAGGAATGAGATCATGTCCTTTGCAGGGACATGGATGAAGCTGGAAACCATTATTCTCAGCAAACTAATGCAGGAACAGAAAACCAAATACACATGTTCTCACTTAAAACCAAATACAGATGAACAACGAGAAAACATAGACACAGGGAGAGGAACAACATACACTGGAGCCTGGGGGTGAGTAGGGAGGGAGTGCATCAGAATAAATAGCTAATGCATGTGGGGCTGAATACCTAGGTTACGGGTTGATAGGTACAGCAAGCCACCATGGCACACACTTACTTCTGTAACAAACCTGCACGTCCTGCACATGTATCCTGGAAGTTAAAATGAAATAAAATAAAATTTTAAAAACTTTATTTTTTCTAAGTCCTGTTCGCAATTTTCAACGTGAACTTTCTAGTAGACATTTATCATATATAGAATTATATAGTTGATTTTTGAACAACTGTGGTTCTGTCATTCTTTAAAATGCAAATTCTTTATGAGTGTGTGTATATGTACACATGTGTGTATATACATTTGTGTGTGTGTATATATGTGTGTGCATATATATGTGTACATGTATGTGTGTGTGCATATATATATATGTGTGTATATATATATATATGTGTATATATATATATATATATGTGTGTATATATATATATATATATATATATATATATAAAATGCTCTTGGACTTCTGTTTGAGTAGGCTGAGAAGGAGGAGGGGGAGGAGTGGTTGTTCTTGCAGTCTCAGAGGTAGCTAGGTGGAAGAGAATCTGTACAAATGAACACATGAAGTTCTCATTTGTAAGTGTGAGTTAAATAATTGTACACCTGGACATAGAAGTGGAATGACAGACACTAGAGATCTGGAAGAGTGAGAGGGTGGGAGGGGCAAAGAATAAACAATGGTTCAGATATCTGGATTCCTTGATCCCAGATGGTGTACAATTATTTCCCTTTAATTTGTGTCCATTTACCAGCAAGTTTGAGAGGAGTGAGCCAAGCTCAGAAAGGCATTCAGCCCTAAAATCAGATGTGCATGATAATGGGAAGAAGTACCCTCTCCCTTTCTCAGAACAAATCCAAGCTTCCTTTATACCCCTTACCCATGGGAAAGTTATCTTCCAAAATGTATTTCTGCTGGAGGCAAAACGTTTTATATTTTATGAAAAACAAACTTGTAACTTGGTAAAACTGAGAAATTAATATTGGAAAACCAGCAGGGCACTCTCTTTGGGACATAATCTTTGAGACACTTCAGCAGCATATACCGCTTGTAATTGGTCCTGAGAAAATCCAGACAGCATAAACTTGAGAATGTTCATGAGGAATAGCAAAGTACACATTTACTCACATATTTTACATTAAAGTTTATCAAGGGTAGAAATTCAAAAATCTGTTTTACTATGAATGTTCACATGAAAGTACAGACATTCACCTAAATTTTCCTGAAATTATTTAAAAATTAATTTGTCATTGGTAACAGAAACTTCCAAACATCTCCATTTTACAAGTCTCATTATCCATATTTTCTCTAAAATATTCAGAAGTAGAAAACAAAAATATAGATTAAAATAGCTCATATTTTTCAAATTTAAAATAATTGCTCGGTAACTGGGAAGAAAGGTTTACACAAATTGGAAATTCTGTATGTATATAGAAATTAATAAGATGAGAAAATTATGGCAAATAATAGGGGGCTTCAATAAGTTCATGCAAAATAACAATTATGAAAAAACTATGCATGAACTTTTAGCTTTTGCATCAAAACACACATATACTAGTTTATTTTAACTTTTTTTCTTTTTTGAGACAGGGTTTCACTCCCCTCACCGAGGTTGCAGTGCAGTGGAGCAATCTTGGCTCAAAGTAACCTCTGCTTCACAGGCTGAAGTGATTCTCCTGCCTCAGCCTTCCAAGTAGCTGGGACCTTGCCCAGCTAATTTTTGTGTTTTTTGTAGAGGCTAATTTTTGTATTTTCTGTCAAGGCAGGGTTTTGCCTTGTTGCCCAACCTTCCAAAGTGCAGGGATTACAGGCGTGAGCCACCATGCCTGTCCCTGTTTTAACATATCTGAACAGGATTTAAAACATCAGTCTGAAAAGAGCCACATGAATTCTGCCAAACCTGAAACAAGAGCAAACATCAAATTTATGGTGAAGCTGGAGTACAAAAAACGGTGAAATAAATTATTCTTTATGAAAAGTCTATGGGAAAAATGACCTGAAGGATCAGTCATTTACAAACGGATACCTTATTCTAAGAAGAGATAAGACAATGTTGAAGATGAAGCCCACAGAGGAGGGGCATCCATTCCAATTTTTGAGAGAAAAAAAATTGTTTCTATGCCCTAATTGAGGAGGACTGACAATTAACAAGAGATATTATAGCCAACACCACAGACATATCAATTGGTTCAGCTTACGCAATACTGACTATAACGTGAAAGTTGAGAAACTTTACATTTGATGAGTCCCGAATACCCTTGTGCCTAGATCAGCTGTGGACAAAAGCAGAGCTATTAGTGACTATTTTGAACAAGCAGAATCATGATCCTGAAGCATTATTTTGAAGAATTATAACAGGGAGTGAAACTGGCTTTATCAATAGGCTCCTGAAGGCAAAGCACAATTAAAGCAATGACTACCAAGAGGTAGAAGTGGCCCAGTCAAAGCAAAAGGAAACTTCTCAAAAGCAAAAGCCATGGAGGTTTTGGGGATGCTCAAGGCATTTTGCTTGTTGACGTTCTGTAGGATCAAAGCACCATAATATCTGCTTAGTAGGAGAGTTCTTAGAGAAAATTAGCAAATACTTTTGCAGAAAAGTGCCCTGTAAAGCTTCACTAGAGAGTCCCTCTGCACCACAACAACACTTCTGTTCCTTCCTCTCGTCAAACACTGGTAATTTTGCAAGAGTTTTCATGGGAAATTATTAGGAATCAACATTACAGTCCTGATTTGGTTTCTTCTGACCTTATTTTTTCTAATCTTAAAATAACTGTAAAGGGCACCCATTTTTCTTTAGTTAATAGTAGAAGACTGCATTGACATGGCTAAATTCCCATGACCCTCAGTTCTTTAGCAATGGACTGAATGGTTGGGATCATCCCTTAATACAGTGTCTTGACCTCAGTAGAGATTATATTGAGAAATAAAGTTGATATTTATATTTTTATTTTTAATTCCATTTTTCACTGACATTTTTAAATCTCTTCATAATTCACATTTGTCTCAAAGGTATTTAAATTTAGAAATCATATCAAGTAAAGTTGGTGCTCACGATGGCCGAATAGAAACAGCTCCAGCCTCCAGCTGCCAACGTGAGCAACACAGAAGATGGGTGATTTCTGTATATCCAACTGAGGTACCGGGTTCATCTCACTGGGGCATGTTGGACAGTTGGTGCAGGACAGTGGGTGCAGCCCAATGAGTGAGAGCTGAAGCAGGGCAAGACATCATCTCACAGAGGAAGTGCAAGGGGGAAGGGAATTCCTTTTCCTAGCCAAGGGAAACCGTGACACACAACACCTGGAAAATTGGGTCACTTCCACCCAATACTGTGCTTTACCAAGGGTCTTAGCAAATGGCACACCAGGAGATTATATCCCACACCCGGCTCGAGGGTCCCAAGCCCACAGAGCCTCCCTCATTGCTAGCACAGCAGTCTGAGATCTAACTGCAAGGTGGCAGCAAGGCTGGGGGAGGGGCGCCTGCCATTGCTGAGGCTTAAGTAGGTAAACAAAGCAGCCAGGAAGCTCGAACTGGGTGGAGCCCACTGCAGCTCAAGGAGGCCTGCCTGCCTCTGTAGACTCCACCTCTGGGGACAGGGCATAGCTAAACAAAAAGCAGCAGAAACCTCTGCAGATGTAAATGTCCCTGTCTGACAGCTTTGAAGAGAGTAGTGATTCTCCCAGCATGGAGGTTGGGATCTGAGAACTGACAGACTGCCTGCTCAAGTGGGTCCCTGATCCCCGAGTAGCCTAACTGGAGAGCCTAACTGGGAGTAGCCTAACTGGAGTGGACCTCAAGCAAACTCCAACAGACCTGCAGCTGAGGGTCCTGACTGTTAGAAGGAAAACTAACAAACAGAAAGGACATACACACCAAAATCTCATCCATACGTCACCATCATCAAAGACCAAAGGTAGATAAAACCACAAAGATGGGGAAAAAGCAGTGCAGAAAAGCTCAAAATTCAAAAAATCAGAGCACCAAAGGAATGCAGCTCCTCGCCAGCAACAGAACAAAGCTGGAAGGAGAATGACTTTGACAAGTTGAGAGAAGAAGGCTTCAGTTGATCAAACTTCTCAGAGCTAAAGGAGGAACTACGAACCCAGCACAAAGAAACTAAAAACCTTGAAAAAAGATTTGATGAATGGATAACTAGAATAACCAATGCAGAGAAGTCCATAAACAACCTGATAGAGATGAAAACCATGACACGAGAACTACATGACAAATGTACAAGCTTCAGTAACCAACTCGATCAACTGGAAGAAAGAGTATCAGAGATGGAAGATCAAATGAATGAAATGAAGTGAGAAGAGAAGTTTAGAGAAGAAAGAGTAAAAAGAAATGAACAAAGCCTCCAAGAAATATGGGATTATGTGAAAAGACCAAATCTACATCTGATTGGTGTACTTGAAAGTGACGGGGAGAATGGAACGAAGTTGGAAAACACTCTGTAGGATATCATCCAGGAGAACTTCCCCAACCTAGCAAGGCAGGCCAACGTTCAAATTCAGGAAATACAGAGGACGCCTACAAAGATACTCCTCAAGAAGAGCAACTTCAAAACACATAATTGTCAGATTCACCAAAGTTGAAATGAAGGAAAAAATGTTAAGGGCAGCCAGAGAGAAAGGTCACTTACCCACAAAGGGAAACCCATCAGACTAACAGCAGATCTCTTGGCAGAAACTCTACAAGCCAGAAGAGAGTGGGGGCCAATATTCAATATTCCTAAAGAATTTTCAAACCAGAATTTCATATCCAGCCAATTAAGTTTCATAAGTGAAGGAGAAATAAAATCCTTTACAGACAAGCAAATACTGAGAGATTCTGTCACCACCAGGCCTGCCCTACAAGAGTTCCTGAAGGAAGTACTAAATATGGAAAGGAACAACCAGTACTAGCCATTGCAAAAACATGCCAAAATGTAAAGACCATCGATGCTAGGAAAAAACTGCATCAACTAATGAGCAAAATAACCAGCTAACATCATAATGGCAGGATCAAGTTCACACATAACAATATTAACCTTAAATGTAAATAGGTTAAATGCTCCAATTAAAAGACACAGACTGGCAAATTGGATAAAGAGTCAAGACCCACCAGTTTGCTGTATTCAGGAGACCCATCTCATGTGCAGAGACACACATAGGCTCAAAATAAAGGGATGGAGGAAGATCTACCAAGCAAATGGAAAACGAAAAACAGCAGGGGTTGCAATCCTAGTCTCTGATAAAACAGACATTAAACCACAAAGATCAAAAGAGACAAGGAAGGTCATTACATAATGATAAAGGGATCAGTTCAGCAAGAAGAGTTAACTATCCTAAATATATATGCACCCAATACAGGAGCATCCAGATTCATAGGACAAGTCCTTAGAGACTTGCAAAGAGACTTAGACTCCCACACAATAATAGTGGGAGAATTTAACACCCCACGGTCAACATTGGACAGATCAACGAGACAGAAAGTTAACAAGGATATCCAGGAATTGAACTCAACTCTGCTCCAAGCAGACCTAATAGACATCTACAGAACTCTTCACCCCAAATCAACCGAATATACATTCTTCTCAGCACCACATTGCACTTATTCCAAAATGGACCACATAGTTGGAAGTAAACCACCCCTCAGCAAGTGTAAAAGAACAGAAATTATAACAAACAGTCTCTCAGACCACAGTGCAATCAAACTAGAACTCAGGATTAAGAAACTCAATCAAAACCACTCAACTACATGGAAACTGAACAACTTGCTCTTGAATGACTACTGGGTACATAACGAAATGAAGGCAGAAATAAAGATGTTCTTTGAAACCAATGAGAACAAAGATACAACATACCAGAATCTCTGGGACACATTTAAAGCAGTGTGTAGAGGGAAATTTATAGCACTATATTCTCACAAGAGAAAGCAGGAAAGATCTAAAATTGACACCCTAACATCACAATTAAAAGAACTAGAGAAACAAGAGCAAACACATTCAAAAGCCAACAGAAGGCAAGAAATAACTAAGATCAGAGCAGAACTGAAGGAGAGACACAAAAAACCCTTCAAAAAATCAATGAATCCAGAAGCTGGTTTTTTGAAAAGATCAACAAAATTAATGGACCACTAGCAAGACTAATAAAGAAGAAAAGAGAGAAGAATCAAATAGATGCAATAAAAAATGATAAAGGGGATATCACCACTGACCCCACAGAAATACAAACTACCATCAGAAAATACTATAAACACCTCTATGCAAATAAACTAGAAAACTTAGAAGAAATGGATAAATTCCTGGACACATACACTCTCCCAAGACTAAACCAGGAAGAAGTTGAATCCCTGAAGAGACCAATAATTAAGGCAATAATTAACAGCCTACTAACCAAAAAAAGTCCAGGACCAGACAGATTCACATCTGAATTCTACCAGAGGTACAAAGAGGAGCTGGTACCATTCCTTCTGAAACTATTCCAATCAATAGAAAAAGAGGGAATCCTCCCTAACTCATTTTATGAGGCCAACATCATCCTGATACCAAAGCCTGGCAGAGACACACCAAAACAAGAGAATTTTAGACCAATATCCCTGATGAACATCCATGCAAAAATCCTCAATAAAATACTGGCAAACCGAATCCAGCAGCACATCGAAAATCTTACCCACCATGATCAAGTGGGCTTCATCCCTGGGATGCAAGGCTGGTTCAACATACACAAATCAATAAACATAATCCAGCATATAAACAGAACCAAAGACAAAAACCACATGATTATCTCAATAGATGCAGAAAAGGCCTTTGACAAAATTCAACAACCCTTCATGCTAAAAACTCTCAATAAATTCAGTATTGATGGAACATATCTCAAAATAATAAGAGCTATTTATGACAAACCCACAGCCAGTATCATACTGAATGGGCAAAAACTGGAAGCATTCCCCTTAAAAACTGGCACAAGACAGGGATGCCCTCTCTCACCACTCCTATTCAACATAGTGTTGGAAGTTCTGGCCATGGCAATCAGGCAAGAGAAAGAAATAAAGGGTATTCGATTAGGAAAAGAAGAAGTCAAATTGTCCCTGTTTGCAGATGACATGATTGTCTATTTAGAAAACCCCATCGTCTCAGCCCAAAATCTCCTCAAACTGATAAGCAACTTTAGCAAAGTCTCAGGATACAAAATTAATGTGCAAAAATCACAAGCATTCCTATACACCAATAACAGACAAACAGAGAGCCAAATAATGAATGAACTCTCATTCACAATTGCTTCAAAGAGAATAAAATACCTAGGACTCCAACTTACAACAGATGTGAAGGACCTCTTCAAAGAGAACTACAAACTGCTGCTAAATGAAATAAAGGAGGACACAAACAAATGGAAGAACATTCCATGCTCATGAACAGGAAGAATCAATATCGTGAAAATGGCCATACTGCCCAAGGTAATTTATAGATTCAATGCCATCCCCACTAAGCTACCAATGACTTTCTTCAAAGAATTGGAAAAAACTACTTTAAAGTTCATATGGAACCAAAAAAGAGCCCGCATTGCCAAGACAATCCTGAGTTAAAAGAACAAAGCTGGAGGCATCACGCTACCTGACTTCAAACTATACTGCAAAGCTACAGTAACCAAAACAGCATAGTACTGGTACGAAAAGAGAGCTATATAACAATGGAACAGAACAGAGCCCTCAGAAATAATACCACACATCTACAACCATCTGATCTTTGACAAACCTGACAAAAACAAGAAATGAGGGAAAGGATTCCCTATTTAATAAATGCTACTGGGAAAACTGGCTAGCCATAAATATAAAGCTGAAACTGGATCCCTTCCTTACTCCTTACACAAAAATTAATTCAAGATGGATTAGAGACTTAAATGCTAGACCTAAAACCATAAAAGCCCTAGAAGAAAACCTAGGCGATACCACTCAGGACATAGGCATAGGCAAGGACTTCATGTCTAAAACACCAAAAGCAATGGCAACAAAAGCCAAAATAGACAAATGGGATCTAATTAAACTAAAGAGCTTCTGCACAGCAAAAGAAACTACCATCAGAGTGAACAGGCAACCTACAGAATGGGAGAAAATTTTGGCAATCTACTCTTCTGACAAAGGGCTAATATCAAGAACCTACAAAGAACTCAAACAGATTTACAAGAAAAAAACAAACAACCCCATCAAAAAATGGGCAAAGGATAAGAACAGATACTTCTCAAAAGAAGACATTTATGCAGCCAACAGACACATGAAAAAAGACTCATCATCACTAGCCATCAGAGAAATGCAAATCAAAACCACAATAAGATACTATCTCACACCAGTTAGAATGGCAATCATTAAAAAGTCAGGAAACAACAGGTGTTGGAGAAAATGTGGCATATATACACCATGGAATACTATGCAGCCATAAAAAAGGATGAGTTCGCATCCTTTGTAGGGACATGGATACAGCTGGAAACCATCATTCTCAGCAAACTATCACAAGAACAGAAAACCAAACACCGCATGTTCTCACTCATAGATGGTAACTGAACAATGAGATCACTTGGACACAGTAAGGGGAACATCACACACTGGGGCCTGATGTGGGGTGGGGGGAGGGCGGAGGGATAGCATTATGAGATATACCTAATATAAATGATGAGTTAATGGGTGCAGCACACCAACATGGCACATGTATACATATGTAACAAACCTACACGTTGTGCACATGTACCCTAGAACATAAAGTATAATTAAAAAAATCATATCAAGTGTGAAATAAAGAAAATTATATAGAGGGAGAACAGAATCTATAAATATGCATGTTTGTGTACATACATCCATATACATACATATGTGTGTGCATGAAGTAATTTTATTCTCCTAAAGCAATGCCTCTGCCTTCCACCCTCACTGTACTTGTCCTACTCCTGTGATGTCCCTGGAACTGAGCACCTGATTTCCTTTTCTGCCTCCCACATGAACAGGGAATAGAAATGGAAACTACACTCTGTGGTTACTGTTGTGAAAATCCATGTTCCCCACAGGCTAGTTTGACATCTTACATTCCAGTTCCCATTGTAAAAAAAAAAAAAAAGCAAGCAACAAACAAAAACTACAAAAGAAAAAATGAAATATTTGAAAGTCTAGAGCCACAGAGGTTCTGGATTCACCCACCACCCACAGTGACCTCCGCCGCCCTCCAGACCTGAGGGGAGTTGTGCCTGAACAGCCTGCCTCTTCACCATCCATGAAAAGAGGTGACCTTAAACTTCAGTAGATTTTACTCTGTTCAAAAGGAACCAGGTCAACATTCAAAGGCGGTGGTTTGACAACTCTAAGCTTTGGCCAGAAAGTATTGGAAACACTTAACATGCAGCGGATGAAGCAGCCTGGCCCCACTGCACACAACACACTCGTGGGGACTCAAAGGAGAATACTCAAGGTCCACTGAGTGGAAGTGAGGACAGACCCAGAAACACAGGGGGGAGGGGGTTCAAACCAGGAAGGCTCAGGCCCTGACCTCCTCCTAGTCCCTGCGCCTCCAGAACTTGCAGTTTTTTCTGACCCGGAAGTGGATTTCACTGATGGAAAAGAAGTTCAGTATTTCTGGTCCAGCCCAGTAAGCTGTTCCCATCGCCCAGCCTTCCACACCCCTGTAGACGTCACAATCCCTAATCCCACTAACCTGACAAGGGAGCTATGCATCGCCTGGAGACGGTCCTTGGCCTGCAACCCCGCGATGGGGTCCAGGGTCTGTGTCCATTTCTGGTTAAAATTGCTCTAAGGCTGGTCGCTGTCTTGGCCTTCCCTGCTTCCTCTCTGTTCACTTCTCCCCTCCTCACCCCATATGAAGCTTTTACTCAGGAGATGGATTATCGCCCCTCTTGGAACATCAAGGACACCACCAGGACACCGCACTGTCTCCTTGACCCTGGGATTCTGCAGACCTCAGTCTTCTCCTGAGGTCCCCTCACTCCCTACCTCATTTTTTCCATCCTTCTGGGGCCTGGGTCTGCTACACCTCAGACTTCCCCTTCACAGTCACATACAGAGGCAGCCCCCTTCATCCTTGGGCTCTGACCACAGTTCACCTGCTGCAGGACACTCAGTGGCTTTCAGTAGTTCATCCAGACATCCAGTTGGAAGTGGGATTTCCTGGAAGGAAAGCAGGACCCCAGAATTACACTGAATTCTAACACAAGAGCCCAGATTCCCTTTCTGCATGAGACATTAAGCTGCAAACACTACATAGGCACTTAATGCTCAGCTGCCCTTTTAACATCTGGTCCAGCTGTGTCCCTCCTCCTTGGAATATGTCAGAAAATATATTTCCACCTAGAGTTGTTTAAACGCATCATCCTATGTGATTCCAGACCATCAAGGGGTGCAATGGGTCCTCACCAGAACTTCCACTCTGCTTTGAAGACTTAGAAAATCCTGAGGCTGCTCAGAGTATCAGATTCCCATTTCTGTGTTTCAGAAAAACTTCAGTCTTCCCCAGACAAGTGAGGAGACAGAAAATGTCTAGTCTCTGGCACATCTTTTGCAAGCAATGGTGGCTCCCAGGAATCAAAACTATCAATGAATATACTTTTGAGACTCTGGTCAAAAGAAGAGTCATTCTGCAATTTCAGGTAGGATGGAGTGGTTCTGTGGCTCCTGAGGTGATTTTGAAAAGATCTTGACTCTCACAAGGACCATGGAGGACATTTCTGGCATTTCCAGACCAGGAGGAGTGACTGATGGACCTCCAGTGTGACTAGGAAAACTTTTTGTTGGACAGCTTTGCTTTGGCTTTCAGGCCTTCACATAGGTTGCTTAGATCATAGAAGTGCTTCTGCATTTCCGCATAGGCTCAGGATGCCTTCTCAAGTCATCCCTGCAATTACGAGACAGTTTCTGTCTCCATAGGTCACTTAGAATAACACAAGAGGCTTCACCTTCAAAGGGACACCAGACAATATAGCCACAGTTCAGCCAAGATTACCTGTGTTTACATACCTGTAAAGTAACACTCCTAGTTACCTCCATTAAATTGGACATCTTTCATGAATAGAGAAACTCTAGTGATTGTCATATAACAGCTGCCACAAAAATTAACCAACAAAAATAAATGATAAATGAAAAATAATTAATAATTATGATAATGAACGCAATGACCTAAATAGTAAGAAATTTAATACTGGTGACAATATGAACATAAGGATACAAAAATCAATGTGGAGGTTCTCCTAAATATATGAAAAGTTCACAAATTGGGTCCTCCTTGTGTAATTTGGAGTCAGAGTCAAAGAATTTCACTATGAAATGTGTTCCCTGATGGCAAACAGGAGAAACAGGAGGTGAAAGGAAAGCAAGCCACATGAGAGCATGGGTTAATAGGACCACTTGTGTGCAAACCTCTCTAGTCAAGGACTACCAGCCAGAGGTGAAGAGAGTTTGGCTTGTGTCTTACCTACTGATTTGTTTTTCTAAGACCACCAGAGCGGGCACAAAAGAACCAGCGAGTAGGCAAGCGTAGGAGCAAAACTGCAAGTTTATTTTGTCACCTAGCTTCAGGGGAAGAAGGTGGGTAGGGAGAGGTCTGTCGGCCTCCAGCAAATGAGGCCAACAGAGTCACCCGTGGAGCTCTCAGACGGAGTTCTGACAGTCCCGACCACAGTGGGGAAGCTGGGAAGTCCGTGCGTGGCGTTCGTCCAGAGCGGCTTTTCTAGGAGTGGGAGGGCAATAGGCGGGGCACGGGCGTGTCAGGGGGCGTTCCGCAGGTGTGACCAGGTAAATCTTGGTCTCTTCAGATTGACATCACCTGGCGCATGCCTAGTTGGTCTGCACCTTCCCGGGTCGTGGGCTGCATTTTCACGTGCAGGAAAAGCTGGGGGGGTGGGATGAAGAACCCGGAAGTGCACCATCTTGCCTCCGTTCATCCAAACAGTCCAACCTTTTATTGGTAATAGTGATAAAGGGGTGCCGTGGTCTGTCTGGCTACTTCTTGCTGTTAAGGGGCGTCGTTAAGGTCGGGGCCCATGGTTGGCATTTGGACGTACGGATGAAGAATAAAATAAGGCACAGTATTAGTATAGGAATGAGGAATGGAAGTATTTGTTGGAATAGGGGCAAAACCCAGAAGGAAGGTCCCAGCAAGGTTGAGGAGTATGAGATAGTTAAGAAAATTTAGTAAGTTTGAAGCGAATGGGGGAAAGCCAAACTGATTTCCACTGATTGCTTTCAGGGGTCCTTTTTAGCTGGGAATGAGGAACGAGTGTGCAGAGTAGTTGTTGGCCAGGCAGCAATTAAGGAGTGGAGTTTTTTTATGGAGTGGATGGCTTTCCGTCTACTCCTACTACAGAGATATTGGATGGAAGGCTAGGTCCAGAGAAGGACGGCAAAACAGAATAGGTAGCCTCGCTGTTGATTAAAAAATTATCTTACCCGCTACCAGGAGAGTTACCCGCGGCTCGGCGAGGGTGATGGGGGTCCCCGAGTCTCGGCACCTTCAGTTGTCATCGTCCAGATGTAGGAGCTGGAAGGAGCTCCCAGGATCCTGGGAAAGGGGGTCACATGGAGACGCAGCACCTGTTCTCAGGGTGGGGCAATCAGACTTCCAGTGTCCTCCCTGCTGGCAAGCAGGGCAGGGGGTTGCTGGTGGACGAGGGTTAGGACATTCACTGGCCCAATGTCCTGATGCCTTGCACTTATAGCAAGGCTGCGTTGGGGCTTGGGGACCTTGCGGACACCTGTTGGCATAGTGTCCTGCCTTGCCGCACTTATAGCAGGCTCCTTTCGTAGCCTTGGAGTCTGCGGAGTGTGTACTCTCTGGCCTGGGGTTATGACTGGGCTGTAAAGCCGCTGCTAGGAGCTGTAACTTCTGTTTGAGGCGAGCCTGCCGTCTCCTCTCTGGAGTTATAGACCTTAAAGGCTAATTTAACTAGGTCTTGTATTGGTGTCTGAGGACCATCCTCTACATTTTTAAGTTTTTTACGAATGTCAGGAGCTGATTGAGAAATGAAATAAGACGCCAAAATGGTGGCCCCTGTGGGGGAGGCCGGATCTAACCGGGTATATTGGGTTAGAACCTCAGTCAGCCTATTTAAGAATGCGGCTGGATTTTCTTCTGGATTTTGAATAATTTCTTTTAATTTGTTATCTATGAATTCCATTATGTCTATATTTTTGTTTTTATACTATATCGAGTAATCCTATTTTATACCTATATCTATTATCCTATATTAAACCTATAATTATTATATCTATATAACATTGTTCTTTGTATAATCAAGTTAGTCCTTATATTTTATAACATGTACTCCTTATACTATATGTCTGATTTCATACCGTAATCTGATTATATAATATGTCCATATTTTACACTATACCTGCTAACCATATTTTTATACCATGATGTCCTATATTGGTACAACTCTATTATAGTCTTTATGTCATATTTTTAATACCTATATCGATTGTTGTTAA
>NC_044554.1:87815277-87827184 GCF_007565055.1 Rhinopithecus roxellana
AATATAGACATAATACATATAATCGATACAGGTATAAAAATAGACATAGTAGATATAGGTATAAAATATACACATAATAGATATATAGATATAGTTATACAAGTAGACATAATAGATATAATAGACACAGGGATAAAATATAGATATAAAAGTTATATACATATAGGTATAAAATATAGACATCATAGATATAATAGATATAGGTAAAAATATAGACATTGTAGATATACTTATAAAATATAGACATAATAGACAATAGATAGAGGTATAAATATAGAGTATAATAGATATAGTATAAAATACAGAACAAGAGATGTATAGATATAGGTGTAAAATATAGACAAATAGATACAGGTATAAAATTTAGTCATAATAGATATAATGATAAGATATAAAAATATAGACATATAGATATAATAGATATAGGAATAAAAATAGACATAATAGATATAATAGATATAGGTATAAAATATACTCATAATAGATATAATAGATATAAGTATAATATATAGACGTAATAGATATAACGATATAGGTATACAATACGACATAATAGATGTAGTATATATATAGACACATAAATATAATAGATATAAGTATAAAATGTAGACATAATAGCTATAGGTATAAATATAGACAGACATAATAGAATGGTATAAAATATAACATAATGATATAATAGATATAGGTATAAATATAGCCATAAGAGATATAATAGATAGAGTATATAAATATACACAATAACCATATAATCGATACAGGTATAAATATAGACATAGTAGATATAGGTATAAAGTATAGACATAATAGATAGAGGTATAAAACATAGAATAATAGATATAAAGATATAGCCATAAATACAGACATATAGATATAGGTATAAAAACTAGACATAAAGGTATAGGTATGAATATAGACATAATAGACACAATAGATATATGGATAAGATTAGACATAATAGATACAATAGATATAGGTATAAAATATAGACAAAATAGATATAAAAGATTAGATATAAAATATAGACATAATAGATATAATAAATATAGTATGAAATACAGACATAGTAGATATAATAGATATAGGAAAAAAATATAGACATAATAGCTATAATAGATAAAGGTATAAAATATGGACATAATAGATAGTAGTAGGTATGAAATTAGATATAATAGAATATATAGGCATAAAATATAGACATAACAGATATAATAGACATAGTATAAAATAGAACAAAATAAATAATAGAATATCGGTATAAATATACACATAATTGATATAATAGATATACGTATAAAATATACACATAATAGATATAATAGATAAAGGTACAAAATATAGACATAATAGATATAATAGATATACGAATAAAATATGGACATAATAGACATAAATAAATAGGAATAAAAATATAGACGAATAGATATAGTCTAAATACAGACATAATAGTTATAATAGATATAGGTTAAAAATACAGACATAAGATATAGGTATAAAATATAGACATAGAGATAAATAGATATAGGTATAATTATAGACAATAGATATAACAGATATAGGTATAAATATAGACATAATAGATATATGTATTAAAAACAGACATAATAGATATAATAGATATAGGTATAAAATATAGACATAATAGACATAATAGATACAGGTAAAAAATATAGACATAATAGATATTACAGATATAGTTCTAAAATATAGACATAATAGTTATAATAGATATAAGTATAAAATATAGACATAATAGATAGAGGTATAAAATATAAACATAATAGATATAGGTATAAAATATAGAAATAATAGAAATATAATAGATATTGTAATCAATATAGACGTAATAGTACAACAGATATAGTTAAAATATAGATATAATAGAGATAGGTATATAAAATATGATATAATGATATAATAAATATAGGTATAAAATATAGACATAATACGTGTATAGGTATAAAGTATAGATATAATGGATATAATAGATGTAGGTATAAAATATAGACATAGTAGGATATAAAGGATATAGTTAAAAAATATAGACATAATAGTTATAATTTTAGGTATAAAATATAGACATAATAGATTAATAGATAGAGATATAAAATATAGACATAATAGATATAGGTATAAAATATAGAAATAACAGATATAAAAGATATAGGTATAAAAATAGACTTAATAGATAAGTTTTTAAAAATATACACATATGGATATAATAGATATAGGTATAAAAAAAGACATAAATGATATATTTGATATAGGTATAAAATTGACATAATGTATAATCGATGTAGGGATAAATGGATAATGGATACAGGCATCATAAATATAGATATAATAGATAGGCAAGTATAAAAATAGATATATAGATATAATAGATACAGATATAAATATAGATATAATAGATATAGGTATAAATATTAGAAATAACAGATATAAAAGATATAGGTATAAAAATAGACATAAGATATTGTTATAAAAATATACATAATGGATATAATAGATATAGGTATAAAATATAGAAGTAAAGATATAATAGATATAGGTATAAAATATAGACCTAATAGATATATACATATAGGTATAAAATAGAGACATAATACAGATAATAGATATAGGTATGAATATAGACATAATAGTATATAAATACAGGTATAAAATACATAATAATAGATATAGCTATAAAACAGAATTAATGGATAATAGATGTAGGTATAAAACAGATAAAATAGATATAGGTATAAATATAGATATAATAGATATAATAGATACAGGAAGAAAATATAGATATCATAGATATAATTATAAAAATAAATATAATAGATATAATGATATAGGTAAATAGAGATACAAGAGATATAGGTATAAAAAATATTTATAATATACATAGGTAAAAATATAGATATAATAGATATAATAGATAGAGGTAAAAATATTACAGAATGATATAATAGATACAGGTATTAAATATAGACATAATAGATATAATAGATATAGGATAAAATATAGACATAATAGATATAATAGATATAGGTGTAAAATATAGACATAAGAGATATACCTATAAAATATAGACATAAAAGATATAATAAATATAGTTATAAAATATAGACATAATAGTCACAGGTATAAAATATACACATAATAGATAAAATAGATATACGTATAAAATATAGACATAATAGATATAATAGATATAGGTATAAAATATAGACATAATAGATATAATAAATACAGGTATAAAATACAGTTATAATAGATATAATGGATATAGGCATAAATACAGATATAATAGATATAAATAGTATAGTATAAAATATAGATAAGATAGAGGTATAAAATATGGATATAATTGATATAATAGATACAGTTATAAAATATAGATATAATAGATATAGGTATAAATATAGATATAATGGAGATAACGATGTAGGCATAAATATAGATATATAGACTAATATAGATATAATATAAAATAGACATAATAAATACAGGTATAATATTTAGACATATTGTTATAATAGATATAGGTAAAAATATAGACATAATAGATATAATAGATATATGGTATAAAATATAGACATAATACATATAATCGATATATGTATAAAATATAGGACAAATAGATATAATCGTAAGGTATAAAATAGAGGCAGAATACAATAGTATAAAATACAGACAGGATCCGGGGGGGCGGGGCAAGGGGGGGGGTGGGGGGGGGGGGGGGGGGGGGGGGGGGGGGGGGGGGGGTGGGGGGGGGGGTGGGGGGGGGGGGGGGGGAAAGGATTCTGTTTTTCCCCGAAATAGGGGGGCCCGAGGACTAGTGCGGCGACTACGCGCAAAAAAACGAAGGGGGGAAACAGAAAAAAAAAAAAACAAAAAACAAAAAATCACAAAAAAAAACAAAAAAAATAAAAAAACAACTCCGAACATTTTTAAACAAAAAAAAAAAAAAAAACAAAAACAAAGGGGGGGGGGGGGGGGGATCAAAAAACCCAAGAGCATCCCTACCCTACCCCTAGCACACCTCCACCACCAAGCGACCCCCCCCCTCACCCCCCCCCCACCCACCAATTAGGGGGGGCCTGGGGGGGGGGGGGGGGGGGGGGGGGGGGGGGGGGGGGGGGGGGCCACCTAACTCAATTCCACCCATTACAAAACAAAACAACAAAAAAAAAAAAAGAAAAAAAAAAAAAAAAAAACAAAAAAAAAGAAAACAAAAAAAAACCAAAAAACAAAAAAAAAAAAAAAACAAACAACAAAAAAAAAAAAAAAAACACAAAAAAAAAAAAAACAAAACAAGAAAAAAACAATAACAAAAAAAAAAAAAAAAAAACACCATATAAAAAAAAACATGTCGAACTGACACAAGCACCGATAATACTCCACCCCCGTCCACGACATCCCCACAACTCAATGGCGGCGAGCAAAGCAAAAATGGTGGTGGGGGGAAAAAAAAGATAAAATAAAAAAAAAAAGAAAAAAAAGATATAGAAAAGAAAAAAAAATACAAAAAACAAAAAAAAAAATAAAAACAAAAAAAAAAAAAGAAACCAAAAAAAAAAAAAAAACCGCAAACAAGGTGCCACAAAAATTTTAAAAATAAAAAAAAAAAAAAAACAAAAAAAAAAAAAAAAAAAAAAAATAATTTTATTTTTGTTGAAGGGGGGGGGGGAGGGCGGGGACAAACAACAACCTAAACCAAACCAACCAAACTCTTCAAAAACAACGAGAAAATGGAAGGCAAGGAAACAACATAAAAAAAAAAAAAAAAAAGAAAAAATAAAAATGTGAAAAACAAGATATGGGCGGGGGGGGAATTCGAAAAGAAAAAAACACAAAACAAGGGGAGGAACACAATACAAAAACAAGAAAGGGAGCAAAAAAGAATGGAGAAGCAGGAGAGGGGAACGAGGAGAGAACGGAGGAACCGATAGATCGAGGAAGAAGCAAGAAAGGTAAGAAGAGAACTCCAGAAATGAGAGGGGGGGGGGGGGGGGGGGGGGGGGGGGGGGGGGGGGTATAAAATGTAGACGATAATAGAATAGAAAAGATCATAAGAGAAGTATAAAATATGACGAATAATAGATCTCAGGTTATTAAAATATAAACATAATAGTATAAGAGATAGTTATAAAATATAGACACTAATAGTTAAATTAGAATAGATAAAATATAGACATGATAGACTTATATATATCTAAGCTAATAAAATATAGACTTAGATGACCCATAGATAAGGTTATAAAATGAGACTTAATGGAATAATACTTATCGCGTGACAAAATCACAGCTAATAGGTATAATAGCATACAAGTATAAAATATAGAAATAAATAATATAGATATAAAATATAGACATTAATATATATAATAGAGTATATTTATTAAAATTATAGACAAATAGATATAATAGGATATAGGTATGCAAATACAGGACATTATAGATATAATAGATATAGGATTACAAAAATAGATAAAATAAAATAACGGTGCTGAAAATATAGATATAAGCAGATATAATAGATATAAGTATAAAATATAGATATAATAAATATAGGTTAAAATATGAGATAATAGTCTATATAGATATAGGTATAAAATTCGATAGGATGATTATAGTTATAAACCATAAATATAACAGATACAATAGTATAGCTATAAAATATAGATTGAAATAGTTATAGAGTAAAATATAGACATAATAGGTATAATAGATATAGGATAATAATATAGACATAAGGGAATAATATATAAAGTTATAAAAATAGACATATATAGATATAATAGATATAGGATTAAATATAGTAATAAAATAGGTATATGATATAAAATATAGATATAATAAATGTAATAATATATTTATCAAAATAGAGATATAATAGATATAGGTATAAAATATAGACATAACTAGATGTAATAGATATAGGTATTTAAATATAGACATAATAGATAAGGTACTATAATATAGATAAAATAAGTAGATTATAGTATAAATATAGACATAAATGATATAGGTATAAAATATAGACATCATAGACATAATTATGATATAGGTATAAAATATAGACATAATAGGATAATTGTAGTTATAAAATATAGACCATACAAGCGTATAATACGATAGAGGGATAAATATTAGACATAATAGTTATATAGATATAGGTAGAAAAACAGACATAATATACATAATAAATATAGGTATACAATAGACAATAATGGCAATAATAGATGAAAGTATGAAATATAGACATATCCTAGATATAATTGATAGAGTATAAATATCACATAACGATATCATAGATATTAGACTAGCATGGTATGCAAAATATCGACATAATTAGATATTATAGTATATAGGTATAGAACTAATAGACATAAGAGATTAATAGATAGAGGTATAAAACATACACATAATTAGATATAATAGCATATAGGTATAAAATATAGTCATTTAGATATAGGTATAAAATAGTCATAATAGATATATAGATATAGGTACTAATATAGACATAATAGATATAGGTATAAATATAGACTAATAGAATAGTATAAAATATAGACTAATAGAATACTATAAATACAGACATAATAGATATAATAAATTAGGTATAAAATAAAGACTTAATAGATAAGGTATACAAGTAGACATAATAGAATATAATAGTATATAGGTTATATAAAGTATAGCATAATAGATATAGTTAGAAGTTATAAAATATAGTCATAATGAATATAATTGATAGAGTTAAATATAGACATAATGAAAATAGAGTTTATAAAATAATAGACATAATAAATATAATCATTAAGGTATAAAATATAGACATAATGATAATATAAAGTACGGACTAATATATAGGTATAAAGATAGCATAATAGATATTAATAGTCAGATATAGAGTATAAAACCAGACATAATATATACCCCAGATATACGTATAGAATCATAGACCTAATAGGTATAATAGATATAGGTATAAAATATACACATAATAGATGTTAGAAATATAGGAGTAAAATAGAGACATAATAGATTTCATACATATATGTATAAAAAATAGAAATAATAGATTTTATAGACATAGATATAATATATATCGGCATGATAGCATATAATAGATATAGACGTTTAAAATATAGACAAATAGAGTATAAAGTAAGGTATAAAATATAGATATAAAGATATAGGTATAAAATATAGATGTAATGATATAATCAATATAGGTGGAAACTATAGATAAACATATGGTTATAAATATAAATATAACAGATACAATAGATATAGGATAAAATATAGATATAATAGATATGGTATAAAATACAGACCAATTGCATAATAGATAGAGTATTAAATAGACACAATAGATTAATATATATAGGTATATAAAATATAGATACAATAGATAAAATAGATATAGGAAAAAATACAGATATAATAGATATAGGTAGAAAATATAGTATAATAGATACAGGTATAATACACGACATAATAGATATGACTAGATATGGGTATTAAAATATAGATTAATAGATGATTAATATATATAGGATAAAGTATAGACATAACAAATATAATACTATATAGGTATAAAATACAGATATAATAGATGTACTAGATATAGGTACAAAATATAGATATCATAGATATAGATAAAATATAGATATAATGATATACGATAAAAAAAGGTACAATAAATATATGTATACATATAGAAATAATAGTATAAATAGATACAGATATAAAATAGATATACAGATTAAAATCATAAAAATAAATATAAAGATATAAGGATTAGGCATAAATATAGATATAATAGATATAGGTATAAAACTAAGTTATAAAATAGAGAGGTTAAAAATAGATATAATCGATATAAGATAGAGGTATAAAAATATAGACATAATAGATTAGTATCTAAACATTGACATAATTAGTATATATATATATAAGATGAACAATAAGAAATATAAAGAATATCGTACCTAAAATATAGACCTAGATAGATATAATATATGGATGTATGACATAACTAGATTATAGAGACGTTATAAATATAAGACAAAGTAGAAATAGATACCACGATAAAATATAGACATAATAGATACTAATGATATAGGTATAAAACTATATGACATACAATCTCTTATAGCTCTCGTAAAACTATGACTATTAGATTCTACTCGATAGCGGTATCCAATATAGGTGACCTACAGTGATATCCTAGATAGAGGTATACACTCGCCTAATCGATACAAAGATTGAAGGTATAAAAACGCTAGACCTCAGAGCCCTCTAGATTAGCGGCTCTGACTATCGCTTCACACTCGCTCTAATAGCTATTTGCTATAAAATCCTGACAATAGATCTCCTAGTATAGCGGTACTCCCCTGTATTCGACATACTCGTCTCTCATCGATACCGCCACGATATGCTCTCTCGTCTAGGTCGTTACCCTCTCGACTTTCTCCTCCTCGCGTTCTCTATCGGTCTCCCCCTCTAGACTATGTCGCTCTCCTCGCTCTACGTGGCTGCCAATAGAGTATAATAGAGGTATAAAATATGGACATAATAGATATAATAGTTATAGGTATAAAATATAGACATAATAGATATTGGTATAAAATATAGACATAATAGATATAATAGATATAGGTATAAAACATAGACATAATAGATATAAGAGATATAGGTAAAAAATATAGACCTAATAGATATCTTAGATATAGGTATAAAATATAGACATAATAGATATAATAGATATAGGTATAAAATATAGATATACAAAAATTAGCCGGGTATGGTGGCGGTCACCTGTAATCCCAGCTACTCAAGAGGCTGAGTTTGCAGTGAGCTGAGATCATGCCACTGCACTCCAGCCTGCGCAACAAAAGCGAAACTCCATCTCAAACAAAAAAAGAAAGAGCATTCTTTTTTGCTGATGTTAAATTTCCTGTGCTTAACACAGAGAAATCATACAACACTGAAATGCTGAAAAACATATCATAAAAAGCATTTTAGTGACTGAAAAGATATTCAATATAACCTGTAACAGTGATTTCCCCTCCTCTTTCCAGCTAGCTCCAGTAACGCTGTGACCCTTAACAATGCTTTCACTAAAACAGAGGAAAATTAAGAGGACCGCTTACACACTCAGCTGACAGCTAAAGCAGTGCTTCTCCCCGGGCTCACTAAAGATGACCTTTACCCAAAACCAGGTTGCAACAACCCTGTAACTGTTGACTAACAATTTCAAAATTCCCATATTCTTTATTCACTCCTAAGGAAGATGAACTGAAGCCAGGTGTCTCCAAGTCAGAACTAACAGAGGCCTTAAACATCACATGCCCATCCCCTTCTTTGACAACCGGGGGATCTAAAGCTGACACACAGCCCATCTGTCTCTAATGGGTCTTTTACTTGTCATGCTGGTCATTTCTAAGAGCAGATGGGTTAAGAAAGACATGGCAAGTTACCACGAAATGACCCCTCCACTCCTCCCTGGGGGAGGGCTGACTAGCGACCAGTCAGGCCGGCTTTCTTCCCCCACTCCCTGCATTCTTGTCCCCAAGGAGCCACAGACAATACCACCAAATATAGGCAGGAGACAGCCACCTCCTTCCTACAGCTGGAATGGGGCAGGGTCCTCTCGGGCCTTTCTAACTGCATGAAAACCAAACTGTGAGCTGTACTGATCTGGGCCTCACCCATGTTGCAGGCATGTACAACACAGGTGCCCAGTGGTATCATCAGGCAGAACTACGAATGTGCTTTCCATCGTTTTCATACAATGATTCCAGAACCGCTACCACACAGCTCCACTTCTCACACATACGACGCGCTTCAGGGATTACACAGCATGTTCACCACGCCCCTCATCCGCTCCTCCCAGCAGCCTTGTGTGATCCCTTGAGTATACTTCCTCATACTGAGGTTTGAAACCAAACCTTTCCCAAGAACATCCAGCTAGTGTTAGAACCAGGATATGAGGGCTTCTGATTCCAGAACCAGTATTTGTACCACTATTCCACGTGGGACCCTCCAGGGATTTCTGCCTGATCTTAAAATGCAGACAGCAAATTCATGTCTCTACAGTCCTGGGGTCCCCTAGAGACAAGAAGTAAAACTTCTAACAGAAAGCTTAGACTTATTTGGAAGGCTATCTGGGATATTTCTTTTAAGTTAGTTTGTTCATGTTTTGGAAAGATTGTTCCAATGACAATGCGGGGCATGAAGTGTAGAAAGGATTCCATGATGAGGCAGAGAAACAATTCGGTGGCTCTTACAACAGTTCAAATGAGGCATGAGGCACAACCAGAAAGGACAGGGGGAAAATGCATTGGAAAGAAATGCAAAATGAAGTCCACTCAGACCCAGGATGGAAAAAAGGGGATTAAGGATGATGGTGGTTTCTAGTTTGAAAGACAGATGAACAAGGATGTCATGAACTACTGCAGAGTGGTATCTGGGGCCTGAGTGCACCAGTTTGTTTAACCATTCACCTGCTGAGCAGTCTCTGGGCTGTATCCAGTTTCCAGCCTTTATAAATAATGCCTGCTATGAACAGATACATAAAGGCTTCTGTGTGAACATAAGTCTTCATTTCTCTGGGATAACTGCCCATGAATGTGAGTGCTGCATCCTATGGCAATTGCACGTTTGATAAACCCTTTTAGTTTGTAAAACAGTATGCGATATCTTGGGTAGGAATCAGAATTTTAAGGTAAGAATACTTAGAGTTGTGTATGTTTCAAACTATCAAACTGGACATTTTACATGTCCATTATATAACTGTAATTAAATTTTCAAAAAGACAATACCTGTCTTTAATATGGGTGTTGCTCTAGCATTTTTTTTTTTTTTTTTTTGAGACAGGGTCTCACTTTCTCCCAGGCTGGAGTGTAGTGGTGCGATCATGGCTCACTGCAGCCTCAGCCTCATAGGCTCAAGAGATCCTCCCACCTCAGCCTCCCAAGTAGCTGGGACCACAGGTGTACAACATCATGCCCAGCTAATGTTTAAAATTTTTTGCAGAGACAGGGCCTCCCTCTGTTGCTCAGGCTGGTCTGGAATTCCTGGGTTCAAGTGATTCTCCTGCTTCATCCTCCCAAAGTGCTGTGATTACAGGCATGTGCCACTGCCTGTCCCCATATAAGTGGGATGATGACTTTAGCCTAGGAGTTCCACACCAGCCTGGGTAACATGGCACAAGACCCTGTCTCTACAAAAACTAAAAAAAAATCAACTGTTCATGATGACACCTGTTTGTGGTCCCAGCTACTCCAGGAGGCTGAGGCAGGAGGATAACTTGAGCCCAGGAGTTGAGACTGCAGTGAGCTCTGATCTTATCATTACGTTCCAGCCTGGGTGACAGAGTGAGACCCTGTCTCTTAAAAAAAGTTACTGGCTACCCGATTATTCATAGGAAAAAAACCTGAACTCTGATCTAAACCTCATACCTCGTACAAAAATTTACTCAAAATGGATCATGGACTAAAATGGAAAATGGAAAATAAAGATGAAGAGAGGAGCTAGAGACTGGGAGAAACTATTTGCAAATCACATGTCTGATGAAGGACTCATATCTATAATATATAAAGAACTATCAAAATTCAGCAGTGAAACCAAACCGTCTACTTTGAAAATGAATAAAAGACCTGAAGAGATATTTCAGATAACATACAAGCACATGAAAAGATGTTCAACATCATGAGCCGTCAGAAAAAATGCACACTAAAGCCACGTCACTATACACCTATCAGAATGCCTAAAATAAAAAGTAGTAACAAGAGCAATGCTGGTGAGGGATGCGGGGAAACGGGATCACTCACACTTGGGGTGGTGGGAATGGAAGATGGTACCGCCATTCTGGAAAACAGCTTGACAGTTCTTAAAAAAATA
>NC_044554.1:87827284-87865026 GCF_007565055.1 Rhinopithecus roxellana
GGGAGGGGGGTGTAGCCACACTCTTGCTTGGAAGGCTAGCAAGCGTCGATGAATCCCCCTCCGCATCCCCCTCTCGCATCTCATAGTCCCCTTCGCCCCTGTTCTCAGCCAGAAGGGGAGAAAATTTTTGCAACTTACTCATCTGACAGGCTAATAATCGCAAATCTAACACATTGAACTCAAAAACTATACGTGAGAAAAAACAAACAACTCCCATCAAAAGTGGGGAAATGCTATGACGACATGTTCTCAAAAGAAAATATTCATACAGCCAACAGACACATGAAAAAATGCTCATTCATCACTGGCCATCAGAAAATGCAAATCAAAACCACAAGTGAATCCATCTCCAACCAGTTCGAATGGCAATCATTAAAGTCAGGAAACACAGGGGTTGGGAGAGGATGTGGAGAATAGGAAACACTTTTACACACTGTTGGGTGAGTTTGTAAACTATTTCAAAACAACCCATTATGGAAAACATTGATGGCCATTCCTCAGGATCTAGCCTTAGATGGACCATACTGACCCAGCCCATCCCACTACTGGGTCTTAATATACCCAAGGATTATAAATTATCTAGCTACAAAAACACATGTACACGTATGTTTATTTGCGTGCACTATTCACAATAGCAAAGACTTGGAATCAACCCAAATGTCCATCTTGACGACTGGATTAAAAAATGTGGCACATTACACCATGGAATACTATTGCAAGCCTTAACAAAGGGATGAGTATTGCGTCCTTTTTACTTTGCGGACATGGATGCAGCCAGGAACCATCAATTCTTGACAAACTATCACAGTAAGCAGAAAACCAACCACCGGGCCTATGGTTCTCACTCATGTGTGTTAGCGTGGGAACAACAGAAAGCAGCTTGACTCTTCGGGGTGGTTTGTCGGCGTGGTAAGTGTGAACATCACACTCACTGGGGTCTATCATTGGGGGGGTCCTGGAGAGGGGGGGAGGAGGAGAAGTGTGATTGCATTGGGGAGTTTAGCTTAAACAAGATATAGATGATATTAATTGAGTTCGGGGGTGCTTGTGGGACGCGTTGATGGGTGCAGCACACCAACATGGCATAAGTATACATATGTAAACAAACCTGCACGTTTATGCAATGTACCCTAGAACTTAAAGTATAATAAAAAAAAAAAAAAAACAACAACACCCTTCGAAATGTCAATCAGTATCCGAAAAAAAAAAAAAAAAAAACAAAAAAAAAACAAAAAAAAAAAAAGGAAATATCCTCTTGACATCAATATGGGAAGAACTCTGGCTGACACTGCATTTTGATGTGTGAATGTAAGTCACGAGTTTACAAGTTTAACTCTTTCATGAGTGAGTTTGCTATCACATTTCCTCTTGAATCTGCAGTGTGGTTACTTCTTACATAGTTGAAGTCTGGACGGTGACTAGGATAACAGCTCAAAAGAACGAACACTAGAAAGAAGCTTTCTTAGAAACTTCTTGATGATATGTGGTTTCATCTCACAGAGTTACACTTATGTTTCATGGAGCAGGCCAGTAACACTGTCAGGAATCTGAGAGTGCATCTTTAGATCGCATTGAGGCCTCCACTGATAAGGAAAAATCATCAGTTAAAAAACGAGAAAGAAGCTTTCTGAGAAACTTCTTTGTTGATCTGTGAATTCGTCTCACAGAGTTACAACTTATTGCTCAGAACAAGTTTGCTAACACTCTTTTCGTGGAATCTGCAAAGTCATATTTTGTTAGCCAAAAGAGGCCGATGGTGAAAAAGGAAATATCCTCGGATAATAACTAGAGAGAAGGTTTCTGAGAGATTGCTTTCTGATGTGTGACTTCATCACACAGAGTTCCACACTTCCCTTCTTGGAACAGTTTGCTAACACTGTTCTCGTGGATTCATCAAAGTGGTATTTGGGGGCTCATTGAGGGCGATGGTGAAAAAGGAAGTTTCCACAAACAGAAACTGGAAAGAACCCTTCTGAGAAACTGCATTGTGATGTGAAAATGTACCACACAGAGTCACAAGTTTCTCTTCAGGGATGAGTTTGCTATCACAGTTTCCTTGAAAACTGCAATGGCATACCTGTTAGCGCAGTGAAGCTCACGGTGACAAAGGAAATATCCTCAGAAGAGAACTAGAAAGAAGTTTTCTTAGAAATTCTTGGTGATGTGTGAATTCATCTCACAGAGTTACACTTATGTTTCATGGAGCAGGCCAATAACACTGTCTTTCAAGAAACTAGGAAGGGCTACTTTGGATCGCATTGAGGCCTACGCTGATAAAGGAAATATCATCAGTTAAATTCGAGAAAGAAGCTTTCTGAGAAACTTCTTTGTGATCTATGATTCGTCTCACAGAGTTACAACTTATTGCTCACAACAAGTTTGCTAACATTCTTTTCGTGGAATCTGCAAAGTCATATTTGGGAGCCAATAGACGCCCATGGTGCAAAAGGAAATATCCTGGGATCATTACTAGAGAGAAGCTTTCTGAGAGATTGCTTTCTGATGTGTGACTTCATCACACAGAGTTCCACACTTCCCTTCTTGGAACAGCTTGCTAACACTGTTCTCGTGGATTCAGCACAGTGATAGTTGGGAGCTCATTGAGGGCTATGGTGAAAAAGGTAATATCTTCAGACAGAAACCGGAAAGAACCCTTCTGAGAAACTGCATTGTGATGTGTGAATGTAACTCACAGAGTTACAAGTTTCTCTTCAGTGATGAGTTTGCTATGACCGTTTCCTTGAAATCTACAATGGATACTTCTTAGTGCAGTGAGGCTCTCGGTGACAATGGAAATATCCTCAGAAAAAAACTAGAAAGAAGCTTTCTTAGAACCTGCTTGGTGATGTGTGAATTCATCTCAAACATTTACACTTATGTTTCATGGAGCAGGCCATTAACACTGTCTTTCAGGAATCTGAGAAGGGCTACTTTGGATCGCATTGAGGCCTACGCTGATAAAGGCAATATCATCAGTTAAAAACGAGAAAGAAGCTTTCTGAGAAACTTCTTTGTGATCTGTGAATTCGTCTCATAGAGTTACAACTTATTCCTCAGGAGCAAGTTTGCTAACACTCTTTTTGTAGAATCTTCAAAGTGATATTGGGAGACCTTAGAGGCCCATGGGAATAAAGGAAATATGCTGAGGTAATAACTACAGAAAAGCTTTCTGAGAGATTGCTTTCTGATGTGTGACTTTATCACACAGAGTTGCACCCTACCCTTCTTGGAACAGTTTGCTAAGACTGTTCTCATGGATGCAGCAAAGTGATATTTGGGAGCTCATTGAGGGCGATGGTGAAAAAGGAAATATGCTGAGACAGAACCTGAAAAGAACCCTCCTGAGAAACTGCATTGTGATGTGTGAATGTACAACACAGAGTTACAAGTTTCTTTTCAGTGATGAGTTTGCTATCAAAGTTTCCTTGAAATCTGCAATGGCATACCTGTTAGCGCAGTGAAGCTAACGGTGACAAAGGAAATATCCACAGAAGAAAACTATAAAGAAGTTGTCTTAGAAATTCTTGGTGATGTATGAATTCATCTCACAGAGTTACACTTATGTTTCATGGAACAGGCCATTAACACTGTCTTTCAGGAATCTGCAAAGGGCTACTTTGGATCGCATTGAGACCTACGCTGATAAAGGAAATATAATCAGTTAAAAACGAGAAAGAATTTTCTGAGAAACTTTTTTCTGATCTGTGAATTCGTCTCACAGACTTACAACTTATTGCTCAGAACAAGTTTGCTAACACTCTTTTCGTGGGATCTGCAAAGTCATATTTGGGAGCCAATAGATGCCCATGGTGAAAAAGGAAATATCCTCGGATAATAACTGGAGAGAAGCTTTCTGAGAGATTGCTTTCTGATGTGTGACTTCATCACACAGAGTTCCACCCTTCCCTTCTTGGAACAGTTTGCTAACACTGTTCTCGTGGATTCAGCAGAGTGATATTTGGGAGCTCATTGAGGGATAGGGTGGAAAAGGAAATATCCTAACACAGAAACTGGAAAGAACCCTTCTGAGAAATTGCATTGTGATGTGTGAATGTAACTCAGAAACTTACAAGATTCTCTTCAATTATCAGTTTGCTATCACAGTTATCTTGAAATCTGCAATGGGATACTTCTTAGCGCAGTGAACCTCACGATGACAAAGGAAATAACCTCAGAAGAAAACTAGAAAGAAGCGTTCGTAGAAACTTCTTGGTGATGTGTGAGTTCATCTCACAGAGTTACACTTATGTTTCATGGAGCAGGCCAGTAACACTGTCTTTCAGGAATCTGAGAAGGGCTACTTTGGATCGCATTGAGGAATACGCTGATAAAGGAAATATAATCAGTTAAAAAGGAGAATGAAGCTTTCTGAGAAACTTCTTTGTGATCTGTGAACTCGTCTCAAAGAGTTACAACTTATTGCTAAGAACAAGTTTGCTAACACTCTTTTCGTGGAATCTGCAAATTCATATTTGGGAGCCAAGAGGCCCATGGTGAAAAACGAAATGTCCTCGGATAATAACTAGAGAAAACCTTTCTGAGAGATTGCTTTCTGATGTGTGCCTTCATCACACAGAGTTCCACCCTTCCCTTCTTGGAACAGTTTGCTAACACTGTTCTCGTGGATTCAGCAAAGTGATATTTGGGAGCTCGTTGAGGGCTATGGTGAAAGAGGAAATATCCTCACATAAAAACTGGAGGGAAGCTTTCTAGGAAACTGCATTGCCATGTGTGAATTCAACTCACAGAGTTACACGTTTCTCTTCAGTGATCAGTTTGTTAACACAGTTTTCTGGGAATCTGCAATTAGATACTTCATAGTGCAATGTAGCTTACGGTGACAAAGGAAATATCCTCAGATGAAAAGTGGAAAGAAGCTTTCTTAGAAACTTCTTGGTGATGTGTGAATTCATCTCACAAAGTTACACTTATGTTTCATGGAGCAGGCCATTAACACTCTTTTTCAGGAATCTGAGAAGGGCTACTTTCGATCTCATAGAGGCCTACGCTGATAAAGGAAATATCATCAGTTAACAATGAGAAAGACGCTTTCTGAGAAACTTCTTTGTGATCTGTGAATTAGTCTCACAGAGTTACAACTTATTGTTCAGAACACGTTTGCTAACACACTTTTCGTGGAAACTGCAAACTGATATTTGGGAGCCCATAGGGGCCCATGGTGAAAAAGGAAATATCCTCACATAATAGCTAAAGAGAAGCTTTTTGAGAGATTGCTTTCTGATGTGTGACTTCATCACACAGAGTTCCACCCTTCCCGTCTTGGAACAGTTTGCTAACACTGTTGTCGTGGATTCTGCAAAGTGATATTTGGCAGCCCTTAGGGGCCCATGGTGAAAAAGGAAATATCCTCACATAATAACTAGAGAGAATGTTTCTGAGAGATTGCTTTCAGATGTGTGACTTCATCACACAGAGTTCCTCCCTTCCCTTCTAGGAACAGTTAGCTAACACTGTTGTCGTGGATTCTGCAAAGTGATATTTGGGAGCTCAATGAGGGATATGGTGTAAAAGGAAATATCCTCACATAATAACTGGAGAGAAGCTTTCTGAGAAACTGCATTGCCATGTGTGAATGCAACTCACAGCGTTACACGTTTCTCTTCAGTGATCAGTTTGTTAACACAGTTTTCTGTGAATCTGCAATTAGATACTTCATAGCGCAAAGAAGCTTACGGTGACAAAGGAAATATCCTTAGGTGCAAACTAGAAAGAAGCTCTCTTAGAAACTTCTTGGTGATGTGTGAATTCATCTCACAGACTTACACTAATGTTTCATGGAGCAGGCCATTAACACTGTCTTTCAGGAATCTGAGAATGGCTACTTTCGATCTCATTGAGGCATACGCTGATAAAGGAAATATCATCAGTTAACGACGAGAAAGACGCTTTCTGAGAAACGTCTTTGTGATCTGTGAATTAGTCTCACAGAGTTACAACTTATTGTTCAGAACACGTTTGCTAACACTGTTGTCGTGGATTCTGCAAAGTGATATTTGGCAGCCCATAGGGGCCCATGGTGAAAAAGGAAATATCCTCACATAATAACTAGAGAGAAGTTTCTGAGAGATTGCTTTCTGATATGTGACTTCATCACCCAGAGTTGCACCCTTCCCTTATTGGAACAGTTTGCTAACAGTGTTCTCGTGGATTAAGCAAAGTGATATTTGGGAGCTCATTGAGGGCTATGGTGAGAAATTAAATATCCTCAGAGAGAAACTGGAAAGAAGCTTTCTTAGAAACTGCCTTGCGATGTGTGAATGCAACTCACAGTGTTACGTTTCTCCTCAGTGATCCGTTTGCTTATACAGTTTTCTTCAAATCTGCAATGGGAAACTTCTTAGCGCTATGCAGCCGACGGTGACAAAAGTAAATCCTCAGATCAGAAAGTGAAAGAAGCTTTCTGATAATCTGCTTTCTGATGTGTGACTTCATCTCTCAGAGTTACACCACTGTTTCTTGGAGCCGTTTCCTAGGACGGCTTCCGTGGATTCTGAGAAGTGATATTTCCGACGGTTTTGAGAGTAGAAGGACAAAGGAAATATCCTCCGAGAAAAACCAGAATGAAGCTTTCTGGAATCTGCTTTGTGATGTGTGAATTCATTTCACAGGGTTATACCCCCCTTTCATGGGGGAGTTTCCTAGCACTCATTTTGTGGAATCTCATAAGTGATGTCTTGGATATCGTTGAATCCCATGGTGAATAAGGAAGTATCCTCGGACAAACCTGCAGAGAAACCTTCTCAGAAACGTCCTTGCTGTGGGTGAGTTCAGCCCACAGAGTTCCATGGTTTTTTTCACTGAGAAGCTTGCTAACCGAGTCGTCGCAGAATCTGCAATAAGACACACGCTGACGCTCCGAGACCACAAATAACCTCATCTTCATAATTCAAGAAACTTTCTGAGAAACCGCGTTGTGATGTGTGAATTCAACCCACTGAATTACAGCTGTATTTCGTGGGGCCGTTGACAAGCCCCGTTTGTGTGGAATCTGAGAACTGATATTACGGATCCCTTTGAAGTCTATGGGGCCAAAGAAAATATCCTCCCATAAAAACGATAAAGAAGACTTCAGAGAAACTTCTTTGTTATATGTGACTTCATCTCAAAGATTTACAACTTAGTCCTCAGGAAGCAGTTTCCTAACACTCTTTTCGTGGAATCTGAAAAGAGACATTTGGAAGCCCTTTGTGTCCCATGGTGAATAAGGAAATATCCTCAGATAATAACTAGAGAGAAGCTTTCTGAGAGATGGCTTTTTAATGTGTGACTTCATCACCCAGATTTCCACCCTTCCCTTCTGGGAACACCTTGCTAACAGTGTTCTCCTGGATTCAGCAAAGTGACATTTGGGAGCTCATTGATGGATATGGTGAGAAAGGAAATATCATCACAAAAGAACTAGAGAGGAGCTTCCTGAGAGATTGCTTTCTGATGTGTGACTTCATCACCCAGAGTTGCACCCTTCCCTTCTGGGAACAGTTTGCTAACAGCGTTCTCGTGGATTAAGCAAAGTGATATTTGGGAGCTCATTGAGGGCTACGGTGAAAAAGGAAATATCCTCACATAATAACTAGAGAGAAGCTCTCTGAGAAACTGCATTGCCATGTGTGAATGCAACTCACAGAGTTACACGTTTCTCTTCAGGGATCAGTTTGTTCACACAGTTTTCTGCAAATCTGCCCTTAGATACTTCATAGCGCAATGAAGCTTACTGTGACAAAGCAAACATCCTCAGAAGAAATGTAGAAAGAAGCTTTCTTAGAAACCTCTTGTTGATGTGTGAATTCATCTCACAGAGTTCCACTTATGTTTCGTGGAGCAGTCCATCAACACTGTCTTTGAGGAACCTGAGAAGGGCTTCTTTAATCGCATTGAGGCCTACGCTGATAAAGGAAATGTCATCAGTTAAAAACGTGAAAGAAGCTTTCTGAGAAACTTCTTTCTGATCTGTGAGTTCATCTCACAGACTTATAACTTAGGCCTCAGGAAGCAAGTTGCTAACACTCTTTTCGTGGAAACCGCAAAGTGATATTTGGGAGCCTATAGGGGCCCATGGTAAAAAAGGAAGTATCCTCACATAAGAATCAGAGAGAAGGTTTCTGAGAGATTGCTTTCTGATGTGTGACTTCATCACCCAGAGTTCCACCCTTACCTTCTTGGAACAGTTTGCTAACAGTGTTCTCGTGGATTAAGCAAAGTGATATTTGGGAGCTCATTGAGGGCTACGGTGAAAAAGGAAATATCCTCACATAATAAATAGAGAGAACCTCTCTGAGAAACTGCATTGCCATATGTGAATGCAACTCACAGAGTTACACGTTTCTCTTCAGTGGTCAGTTTGTTCACACAGTTTTCTGGAAATCTGCCATTAGATACTTCATATCGCAATGAAGCTTACTGTGACAAAGCAAACATCCTCAGAAGAAAAGTAGAAAGAAGCTTTCTTAGAAACTTCTTGGTGATGTGTGAATTCATCTCACAGAGTTACACTTACGTTTCGTGGAGCAGTCCATTAACACTGTCTTTGAGGATCCTGAGAAGTGCTTCTTTGGATCGCATAGAGGCCTACGCTGATAAAGGAAATTTCATCACTTCGATACGTGAAAGAATCTTTCTGAGAAACTTCTTTCTGATCTGTGTGTTCCTCTCACAGACTTATGACTTAGGCCTCAGGAAGCAATTTGCTAACACTCTTTTCGTGGAAACTGCAAAGTGATATTTGGGAGCCCTTTGGGTCCCATGGTGAAGAAGGAAATATCGTCACATAATAACTAGAGAGAAGCTTTCTGAGAGATTGCTTTCTGATGTGTGACTTCATCACCCAGAGTTCCACCCTTCCCTTTTGGAACAGTTTGCTAACAGTGTTCTCGTGGATTAAGCAAAGTGATATTTGGGAGCTTATTGAGGGCTATGGTGAAAAAGGAAATATCCTCACATAATAACTAGAGAGAATCTCTCTGAGAAACTGCATTGCCATGTTTGATTGCAATTCACAGAGACACACGTTTCTCTTCAGTGATCAGTTTGTTCACACAGGTTTCTGGAAATCTGCCATTAGATACTTCATAGCGCAATGAAGCTTACTGTGACAAAGCAAACATCCTCAGAAGAAAAATAGAAAGAAGCTTTCGTAGAAACTTCTTGGTGATGTGTGAATTCATCTCACAGAGTTACACTTATGTTTCGTGGAGCAGTCCATTAACACTGTCTTTGAGGAACCTGAGAAGGGCTTCTTTGGATCGCATTGAGGCCTACGCTGATAAAGGAAATTTCATCAGTTCGAAACATGAAGGAAGCTTTCTGAGAAACTTCTTTCTGATCTGTGAGTTCATCTCACAGACTTATAACTTAGGCCTCAGGAAGCAATTTGCTAACACTCTTTTCGTGGAAACTGCAAAGTGATATTTGGGAGCCCTTAGGGGCCCATGGTGAAAAAGGAAACATCCTCACATAATAATTAGAGAGAAGCTTTCTGAGAGATTGCTTTCTGATGTGTGACTTCATCACCCAGAGTTGCACCCTTCCCTTCTTGGAACAGTTTGCTAACATTGTTCTCGTGGATTAAGCAAAGTGATATTTGGGAGCTCATTGGGGGCTATGGTGAAAAAGGAAATATCCTCACATAATAACTAGAGAGAACTTCTCTGAGAATCTGCATTGCCATATGTGAATGCAACTCACAGCGTTACACGTTTCTCTTCAGTGATCAGTTAGTTCACACAGTTTTCTGGCAATCTGCCTTTACATACTTCATAGCGCAATGAAGCTTACTGTGACAAGGCAAACATCCTCATAAGAAAAGTAGAATGAAGCTTTCTTAGAAACTTCTTGGTGATGTGTGAATTCATCTCACAGAGTTACACTTATGTTTCATGGAGTAGTCCATTACCACTGTCTTTGAGGAACCTGAGAAGGGCTTCTTTGGATCACATTGAGGCCTACGCTGATAAAGGAAATTTCATCAGTTCAAAACGTGAAAGAAGCTTTCTGAGAAACTTCTTTCTGATCTGTGAGTTCATCTCACAGACTTATAACTTAGGCCTCAGGAAGCAATTTGCTAACCCTCTTTTGGTGGAAACTGCAAAGTAATATTTGGGAGCCCTTAGGGGCCCATGGTGAAAAACAAATATACTCACATAATAACTAGAGAGAAGCTTTCTGAGAGATTGCTTTCTGATGTGTGACTTCATCACCCAGAGTTCCACCCTTCCGTTCTTGGAACAGTTTGCTAACAGTGTTCTCGTGGATTAAGCAAAGTGATATTTGGGAGCTCATTGAGGGCTATGGTGAAAAAGGAAATGTCCTCACATAATAACTAGAGAGAAGCTCTCTGAGAAACTGCAGTGCCATGTGTGAATGCAACTTACAGAGTTACACGTTTCTCTTCAGTGGTCAGTTTGTTCACACAGTTTTCTGGAAATCTGCCATTAGATACTTCATATCGCAATGAAGCTTACTGTGACAAAGCAAACATCCTCAGAAGATAAGTAGAAAGAAACTTTCTTAGAAACTTCTTGGTGATGTGTGAATTCATCTCACAGAGTTACACTTATGTTTCGTGGAGCAGTCCATTAACACTGTCTTTGAGGAACCTGACAAGGGCTTCTTTGGATCGCATTGAGGCCTACACTGGTAAAGGAAATTTCATCAGTTCAAAACGTGAAAGAAGCTTTCTGAGAAACTTCTTTCTGATCTGTGAGATCATCTCACAGACTTATAACTTAGGCCTCAGGAAGC
Source organism: Rhinopithecus roxellana (assembly GCF_007565055.1). NCBI lineage: Eukaryota > Metazoa > Chordata > Mammalia > Primates > Cercopithecidae > Rhinopithecus > Rhinopithecus roxellana. The sequence goes on from NC_044554.1 coordinate 87,838,043, forward strand.
AATTTGCTAACACTCTTTTCGTGGAAATTGCAAAGTGATATTTGGGAGCCCATAGGGGCCCATGGTGAAAAAGGAAGTATCCTCACATAATAATTAGAGAGAAGCTTTCTGAGAGATTGCTTTCTGATGTGTGACTTCATCACCAAGAGTTCCACCCTTCCCTTCTTAGAACAGTGTGCTAACAGTTTTCTCGTGGAATATGCAAAGTGATATTTGTGAGCTCATTGAGGGCTACGGTGAAAAAGGAAATATCCTCACATAATAACTAGAGAGAAGCTCTCTGAGAAACTGCATTGCCATGTGTGAATGCAACTCACAGAGTTACACGTTTCTCTTCAGTGATCAGGTTGTTCACACAGTTGTCTGGAAATCTGCCATTAGATACTTCATAGCGCAGTGAAGCTTACTGTGACAAAGAAAACATCCTCAGAAGAAAAGTAGACAGAAACTTTCGTAGAAACTTCTTGGTAATGTGTGAATTCCTCTCACAGAGTTACACTTATGTTTCGTGGAGCAGTCCATTAACACTGTCTTTGAGGAACCTGAGAAGGGCTTCTTTGGATCGCTTTGAGGCCTACGCTGATAAAGGAAATTTCATCAGTTCAAAACGTGAAAGAAGCTTTATGAGAAACTTCTTTCTGATCTGTGAGTTCATCTCACAGAGTTATAACTTAGGCCTAAGGAAGCAATTTGCTAACACTCTTTTCGTGGAAATAGCAAAGTGATAATTGGGAGCACATAGGGGACCAGGGTGAAAAACAAATATCCTCACATAATAACTAGAGAGAAGCTTTCTGAGAGATTGCTTTCTGATGTGTGACTTCATCACCCAGAGTTCCACCTTTCCCTTCTTGGAACAGTTTGCAAACAGTGTTCTCGTGGATTAAGCAACGTGATATTTGGGAGATCATTGAGGGCTATGGTGAAAAAGCAAATATCCTCACATAATAACTAGAGAGAAGCTCCCTGAGAAACTGCATTGCCATGTGTGAATGCAACTCACAGAGTTACACGTTTCTATTCAGTGTTCAGTTTGTTCACACAGTGTTCTGGAAATCTGCCTTTAGAAACTTCATAGCGCAGTGAAGCTTACTGTGACAAAGCAAACATCCTCAGAAGAAAAGTAGAAAGAACTTTCATAGAAACTTCTTGGTGATGTGTGAATTCATCTCACAGAGTTACACTTATGTTTCGTGGAGCAGTCCATTAACACTGTCTTTGAGGAACCTGAGAAGGGCTTCTTTGGATCGCATTGAGGCCTACGCTGATAAAGGAAATTTCATCAGTTCAAAACGTGAAAGAATCTCTCTGAGAAACTTCTTTCTGCTCTGTGAGTTCATCTCACAGACTTATAACTTAGGTCTCAGGAAGCAATTTGCTAACACTCTTTTCGTGGAAATTGCAAAGTGATATTTGGGAGCCCATAGGGGCCCATGGTGAAAAAGGAAATATCCTCACATAATAATTAGAGAGAAGCTTTCTGAGAGATTGCTTTCTGATGTGTGACTTCATCACCCAGAGTTGCACCCTTCCCTTCTTGGAACAGTTTGCTAACAGTGTTCTCGTGGATTAAGCAAAGTGATATTTGGGAGCTCATTGAGGGCAACGGTGAAAAAGGAAATATCCTCACATAATAAATAGAGAGAAGCTCTCTGAGAAACTGCATTGCCATGTGTGAATGCAACTCACAGAGTTTGACGTTTCTCTTCAGTGATCAGTTTGTTCACACAGTTTTTTGGAAATCTGATATTAGATACTTCATAGCGCAATGAAGCTTACTGTGGAAAAGCAAACATCCTCAGAAGAAAAAAAGAAAGAATCTTTCTCAGAAACTTCTTGGTGATGTGTGAATTCATCTCACAGAGTTACACTTATGTTTCGTGGAGCAGTCCATTAACACTGTCTTTGAGGAACCTGAGAAGGGCTTCTTTGGATCGCATCGAGGCCTACGCTGATAAAGGAAATTTCATCAGTTCAAAACGTGAAAGAAGCTTTCTGAGAAACTTCTTTCTGATCTGTGAGTTCATCTCACAGACGTATAACTTAGGCTTCAGGAAGCAATTTGCTAACATTCTTTTCGTGGAAACTGCAAAGTGATATTTGGGAGCCCATAGGGGCCCACGAAGAAAAAGGAAATATCCTCACATAATAATTAGAGAGAAGCTTCCTGAGAGATTGCTTTCTGATGTGTGACTTCATCACCCAGAGTTGCACCCTTCCCTTCTTGGAGCAGTTTGCTAACAGTGTTCTCGTGGATTAAGCAAAGTGATATTTGGGAGCTCATTGGGGGCTATGATGAAAAAGGAAATATCCTCACATAAAAACTAGCGAGAAGCTCTCTGAGAAACTGCATTGCCATGTGTGAATGCAACTCACAGAGTTACACGTTTCTCTTCAGTGATCAGTTTGTTCACACAGTTTTCTGGCAATCTGCCATTTCATACTTCATAGCGCAATGAAGCTTACTGTGACAAAGCAAACATCCTCGGAAGAAAAGTAGAAAGAAGCTTTCTTAGAAACTTCTTGGTGATGTGTGAATTCATCTCACAGACTTACACTTATGTTTCTTGGAGCAGTCCATTAACACTGTCTTTGAGGAACCTGAGAAGGGCTTCTTTGGATCGCATCGAGGCCTACGCTGATAAAGGAAATTTCATCAGTTCAAAACGTGAAAGAAGCTTTCTGAGAAACTTCTTTCTGATCTGTGAGTTCATCTCACAGACGTATAACTTAGGCCTCAGGAAGCAATTTGCTAACACTCTTTTCGTGGATACTGCAAAGTGATATTTGGGAGCCCATAGGGGCCCAAGGTGAAAAAGGAAATATCCTCACATAATAACTAGTGAGAAGCTTTCTGAGAGATTGCTTTCTGATGTGTGACTTCATCACCCAGAGTTGCACCCTTCCCTTCTTGGAACAGTTTGCTAACAGTGTTCTCGTGGATTAAGCAAAGTGATATTTGGGAGCTCATTGAGGGCAACGGTGAAAAAGGAAATATCCTCAAATAATAAATAGAGAGAAGCTCTCTGAGAAACTGCATTGCCATGTGTGAATGCAACTCACAGAGTTTCACGTTTCTCTTCAGTGATCAGTTTGTTCACCCAGTTTTTTGGAAATCTGATATTAGATACTTCATAGCGCAATGAAGCTTACTGTGGAAAAGCAAACATCCTCAGAAGAAAAAAAGAAAGAATCTTTCATAGATACTTCTTGGTGATGTGGAAATTCATCTCACAGAGTTACACTTATGTTTCGTGGAGCAGTCCATTAACACTGTCTTTGAGGAACCTGAGAAGGGCTTCTTTGGATCGCATCGAGGCCAACGCTGATAAAGGAAATTTCATCAGTTCAAAACGTGAAAGAAGCTTTCTGAGAAACTTCTTTCTGATCTGTGAGTTCATCTCACAGACGTATAACTTAGGCTTCAGGAAGCAATTTGCTAACACTCTTTTCGTGGAAACTGGAAAGTGATATTTCGTAGCCCATAGGTGCCCATGGTGAAATAGGAAATATCCTCCCATAACAACTAGAGAGAAGCTTTCTGAGAGATTGCTTTCTGATGTGTGACTTCATCACCCAGAGTGGCACCCTTCCCTTATTGGAACATTTTGCTAACAGTGTTCTCGTGGATTAAGCAAAGTGATATTTGGGAGCTCATTGAGGGCTATGGTGAAAAAGGAAATATCCTCAAATAATAAATAGAGAGAAGCTCTGTGAGAAACTGCATTGCCATGTGTGAATGCAACTCACAGAGTTACACGTTTCTCTTCAGTGATCAGTTTGTTCACACAGATTTCTGGAAAGCTGCCATTAGAATCTTCATAGCGCAATGAAGCTTACCGTGACAAAGCAAACATCCTCAGAAGAAAAGTAGAAAGAAGCTTTCTTAGAAACTTCTTGGTCATGTGTGAATTCATCTCGCCGAGTTACACTTATGTGTCGTGGAGCACTCCATTAACACTGTCTTTGAGGAACCTGAGAAGGGCTTCTTTGGATCGCATTGAGGCCTACGCTGATAAAGGAAATTTCATCAGTTTAAAACGTGAAAGAAGCTTTCTGAGAAACTTCTTTCTGATCTGTGAGTTCATCTCACACACTTATAACTTAGGCCTCAGGAACCAATTTGCTAACACTCCTCTCGTGGAAACTGCAAAGTGATATTTGGGAGCCCTTAGGGGCCCATGGTGAAAAAGGAAACATCCTCACATAATAATTAGAGAGAAGCTTTCTGAGAGATTGCTTTCTGATGTGTGACTTCATCACCCAGAGTTGCACCCTTCCCTTCTTGGAACAGTTTGCTAACATTGTTCTCGTTGATTAAGCAAAGTGATATTTGGGAGCTCATTGAGGGCTATGGTGAAAAAGGAAATACCCTCACATAATAACTAGAGAGAAGCTCTCTGAGAAACTGCATTGCCATGTGTGAATGCAACTCAGAGTGTTACACGTTTCTCTTCAGTGATCAGTTTGTTCACACAGTTTTCTGGAAATCTGCCATTAGATACTTCATAGCGCAATGAAGCGTACTGTGACAAAGCAAACATCCTCAGAAGAAAAGTAGAAAGAAGCTTTGTTAGAAACTTCTTGGTAATGTGTGAATTCATCTCACAGAGTTACACTTATGTTTCATGGAGCAGTCCATTAACACTGTCTTTGAGGAACCTGAGAAGGGCTTCTTTGGATCGCTTTGAGGCCTACGCTGATAAAGGAAATTTCATCAGTTCAAATCGTGTAAGAAGTTTCTGAGAAACTTCTTTCTGATCTGTGAGTTCATCTCACAGACATGTAAGTTAGACCTCAGGAAGCAATTTGCTAACACTCTTTTCGTGGAAACTGCACAGTGATATTTGGGAGCCTACAGGGGCCCATGGTGAAAAAGGAAATATCCTCACATAACAACTAGAGATAAGCTTTCTGAGAGATTGCTTTCTGATGTGTGACTTCATCAACCAGAGTTGCACCCTTCCTCTTCTTGGAACAGATTTCGAACAGTGTTCTCGTGGATTAAGCAAAGTGATATTTAGGAGCTCATTGAGGGCTATGGTAAAAAAGGAAATATCCTCACATAATAAATAGAGAGAAGCTCTCTGAGAAACTGCATTGCCATGTGTGAATGCCACTCACAGAGTTAGACGTTTCTCTTCATGATCAGTTTGTTCACACGGTTTTCTGGAAATCTGCCATTAGATACTTCATAGCGCAATGAAGCTTACTGTGACAAAGCAAACATCCTCAGAAGAAAAGTAGAAAGAAGCTTTCTTAGAAACTTCTTGGTGATGTGTGAATTCATCTCACAGAGTTACACTTATGTTTCGTGGAGCACTCCATTAGCACTGTCTTTGAGGAACCTGAGAAGGGCTTCTTTGGATCGCATTGAGGCCTACGCTGATAAAGGAAATTTCATCAGTTCAAAACGTGAAAGAAGCTTTCTGAGAAACTTCTTTCTGATCTGTGAGTTCATCTCACAGACTTATAACTTAGGCCTCAGGAAGCAATTTGCTAACACTCTTTTCGTGGAAACTGCAAAGTGATATTTGGTAGCCCATAGGGGCCCATGGTGAAAAAGCAAATATCCTCCCATAACAACTAGAGAGAAGCTTTCTGAGAGATTGCTTTCTGATGTGTGACTTCATCACCCAGAATTGCCCCCTTCCTTCTTGCAACAGTTTGCTAACACTGTTATCGTGGATTAAGCAACGTGATATTTGGGAGCTCATTGAGGGCTATGGTGAAAAAGGAAATATCCTCACACAATAACTAGAGAGAAGCTCTGTGAGAAACTGCATTGCCATGTGTGAATGCAACTCACAGAGGTACACGTATCTCTTCAGTGATCAGTTTGTTCACACAGTTTTCTGGAAATCTGCCATTAGATACTTCATAGCGCAATGAAGCTTACTGTGACGAAGCAAACATCCTCGGAAGAAAAGTGGAAAGAAACTTTCTTAGAAACTTCTTGATGATGTGTGAATTCATCTCACAGAGTTACACTTATGTTTCGTGGAGCAGTAAATTAACCCTGTCTTTCAGGAACCTGAGAAGGGCTTCTTTGGATCGCATTGAGGCCTACGCTGATAAAGGAAATTTCATCAGTTCAAAACGTGAAAGAAGTTTCTGAGAAACTTCTTTCTGATCTGTGAGTTCATCTCACACACTTATAACCTAGGCCTCAGGAAGCAATTTGTTAACACTCTTTTCGTGGAAAATGCAAACTGATATTTGGGAGCCCATAGTGGCCCATGGTGAAAAAGCAAATATCCTCCCATAACAACTAGAGGGAAGCTTTCTGAGAGATTGCTTTCTGATGTGTGACTTCGTCACCCAGAGTTGCACCCTTCCCTTCTTGGAACTGTTTGCTAACAGTGTTCTCGTGGATTAAGCAAAGTGATATTTGGGAGCTCATTGAGGGCTATGGTGAGAAATTAAATATCCTCAGAGAGAAACTGGAAAGAAGCTTTCTTAGAAACTGCCTTGCGATGTGTGAATGCAACTCACAGTGTTACGTTTCTCCTCAGTGATCCGTTTGCTTATACAGTTTTCTTCAAATCTGCAATGGGAAACTTCTTAGCGCTATGCAGCCGACGGTGACAAAAGTAAATCCTCAGATCAGAAAGTGAAAGAAGCTTTCTGATAATTTGCTTTCTGATGTGTGACTTCATCTCTCAGAGTTACACCACTATTTCTTGGAGCCGTTTCCTAGGACTGCTTCCGTGGATTCTGAGAAGTGATATTTCCGACGGTTTTGAGAGTAGAAGGGCAAAGGAAATATCCTCCGAGAAAAACCAGAATGAAGCTTTCTGGAAACTGCTTTGTGATGTGTGAATTCATTTCACAGGGTTATACCCCCCTTTCATGGGGGAGTTTCCTAGCACTCATTTTGTGGAATCTCATAAGTGATGTCTTGGATATCGTTGAATCCCATGGTGAATAAGGAAGTATCCTCGGACAAACCTGCAGAGAAACCTTCTCAGAAACGTCCTTGCTGTGGGTGAGTTCAGGCCACAGAGTTCCATGGTTTTTTTCACTGAGAAGCTTACTAACCGAGTCGTCGCAGAATCTGCAATAAGACACACGCTGACGCTCCGAGACCACAAATAACCTCATCTTCATAATTCAAGAAACTTTCTGAGAAACCGCGTTGTGATGTGTGAATTCAACCCACTGAATTACAGCTGTATTTCGTGGGGCCGTTGACAAGCCCCGTTTGTGTGGAATCTGAGAACTGATATTACGGATCCCTTTGAAGTCTATGGGGCCAAAGAAAATATCCTCCCATTAAAACGATAAAGAAGACTTCAGAGAAACTTCTTTGTTATATGTGACTTCATCTCACAGATTTACAACTTAGTCCTCAGGAAGCAGTTTCCTAACACTCTTTTCGTGGAATCTGAAAAGAGACATTTGGAAGCCCTTTGGGTCCCATGGTGAATAAAGGAAATATCCTCAGATAATAACTAGAGAGAAGCTTTCTGAGAGATGGCTTTTTAATGTGTGACTTCATCACCCAGATTTCCACCCTTCCCTTCTGGGAACACCTTGCTAACAGTGTTCTCCTGGATTCAGCAAAGTGACATTTGGGAGCTCATTGATGGATATGGTGAGAAAGGAAATATCATCACAAAAGAACTAGAGAGGAGCTTCCTGAGAGATTGCTTTCTGATGTGTGACTTCATCACCCAGAGTTGCACCCTTCCCTTCTTGGAACAGTTTGCTAACAGCGTTCTCGTGGATTAAGCAAAGTGATATTTGGGAGCTCATTGAGGGCTACGGTGAAAAAGGAAATATCCTCACATAATAACTAGAGAGAAGCTCTCTGAGAAACTGCATTGCCATGTGTGAATGCAACTCACAGAGTTACACGTTTCTCTTCAGGGATCAGTTTGTTCACACAGTTTTCTGCAAATCTGCCCTTAGATACTTCATAGCGCAATGAAGCTTACTGTGACAAAGCAAACATCCTCAGAAGAAATGTAGAAAGAAGCTTTCTTAGAAACCTCTTGTTGATGTGTGAATTCATCTCACAGAGTTCCACTTATGTTTCGTGGAGCAGTCCATCAACACTGTCTTTGAGGAACCTGAGAAGGGCTTCTTTAATCGCATTGAGGCCTACGCTGATAAAGGAAATGTCATCAGTTAAAAACGTGAAAGAAGCATTCTGAGAAACTTCTTTCTGATCTGTGAGTTCATCTCACAGACTTATAACTTAGGCTTCAGGAAGCAAGTTGCTAACACTCTTTTCGTGGAAACCGCAAAGTGATATTTGGGAGCCCACAGGGGCCCATGGTAAAAAAGGAAGTATCCTCACATAAGAATCAGAGAGAAGCTTTCTGAGAGATTGCTTTCGGATGTGTGACTTCATCACCCAGAGTTCCACCCTTACCTTCTTGGAACAGTTTGCTAACAGTGTTCTCGTGGATTAAGCAAAGTGATATTTGGGAGCTCATTGAGGGCTATGGTGAAAAAGGAAATATCCTCACATAATAAATAGAGAGAAGCCTCTCTGAGAAACTGCATTGCCATATGTGAATGCAACTCACAGAGTTACACGTTTCTCTTCAGTGGTCAGTTTGTTCACACAGTTTTCTGGAAATCTGCCATTAGATACTTCATATCGCAATGAAGCTTACTGTGACAAAGCAAACATCCTCAGAAGAAAAGTAGAAAGAAGCTTTCTTAGAAACTTCTTGGTAATGTGTGAATTCATCTCACAGAGTTACACTTATGTTTCGTGGAGCAGTCCATTAACACTGTCTTTTGAGGAACCTGAGAAGGGAGTCTTTGGATCGCATTGAGGCCTACGCTGATAAAGGAAATTTCATCAGTTCAAAACGTGAAAGAAGCTTTCTGAGAAACTTCTTTCTGATCTGTCAGTTCATCTCACAGACTTATAACTTAGGCCTCAGGAAGCAATTTGCTAACAATCTTTTCGTGGAAACTGCAAAGTGATATTAGGGAGCCCTTAGGGGCCCATGGTGAAAAACAAATATACTCACATAATAACTAGAGAGAAGCTTTCTGAGAGATTGCTTTCTGATGTGTGACTTCATCACCCAGAGTTCCACCCTTCCGTTCTTGGAACAGTTTGCTAACAGTGTTCTCGTGGATTAAGCAAAGTGATATTTGGGAGCTCATTGAGGGCTATGGTGAAAAAGGAAATGTCCTCACATAATAACTAGAGAGAAGCTCTCTGAGAAACTGCAGTGCCATGTGTGAATGCAACTTACAGTGTTACACGTTTCTCTTCAGTGGTCAGTTTGTTCACACAGTTTTCTGGAAATCTGCCATTAGATAATTTATAGCGCTATGAAGCTTACTGTGACGAAGCAAACATCCTCATGAGAAAAGTAGAAAGAAGCTTTCTAGAAACTTCTTGGTGATGTGTGAATTCATCTCACAGAGTTACACTTATGTTTCATGGAGTAGTCCATTAACACTGTCTTTGAGGAACCTGACAAGGGCTTCTTTGGATCGCATTGAGGCCTACGCTGGTAAAGGAAATTTCATCAGTTCAAAACGTGAAAGAAGTTTTCTGAGAAACTTCTTTCTGATCTGTGAGATCATCTCACAGACTTATAACTTAGGCCTCAGGAAGCAATTTGCTAACACTCTATTCGTGGAAATTGCAAAGTGATATTTGGGAGCCCATAGGGGACCGTGGTGAAAAAGGAAATAATCTCACAAAATAATTAGAGAGAAGCTTTCTGAGAGATTGCTTTCTGATGTGTGACTTCATCACCCAGAGATACACCCTTCCCTTCTTGGAACAGTTTGCTAACAGCGTTCTCGTGGATTAAGCAAAGTGATATTTGGGAGCTCATTGAGGGCTACGTTGAAAAAGGAAATATCCTCACATAATAACAAGAGAGAAGCTCTCTGAGAAACTGCATTGCCATGTGTGAATGCAACTCACAGAGTTACACGTTTCTCTTCAGTGATCAGTTTGTTCACACAGTTGTCTGGAAATCTGCCATTAGATACTTCATATCTCAAAGAAGCTTACTGTGACACAGCAAACATCCTCAGAAGATAAGTAGAAAGAAACTTTCTTAGAAACTTCTGGGTGATGAGTGAATTCATCTCACAGAGTTACACTTATGTTTCGTGGAGCAGTCCATTAACACTGTCTTTGAGGAACCTGACAAGGGCTTCTTTGGATCGCATTGAGGCCTACGCTGGTAAAGGAAATTTCATCAGTTCAATACGTGAGAGAAGCTTTCTGAGAAACTTCTTTCTGATCTGTGAGATCATCTCACAGACTTATAACTTAGGCCTCAGGAAGCAATTTGCTAACACTCTTTTCGTGGAAATTGCAAAGTGATATTTGGGAGCCCATAGGGGCCCATGGTGAAAAAGGAAGTATCCTCACATAATAATTAGAGAGAAGCTTCCTGAGAGATTGCTTTCTGATGTGTGACTTCATCACCAAGAGTTCCACCCTTCCCTTCTTAGAACAGTGTGCTAACAGTTTTCTCGTGGATTATGCAAAGTGATATTTGTGAGCTCATTGAGGGCTACGGTGAAAAAGGAAATATCTTCACATAATAACTAGAGAGAAGCTCTCTGAGAAACTGCATTGCCATGTGTGAATGCAACTCACAGAGTTACACGTTTCTCTTCAGTGATCAGGTTGTTCACACAGTTGTCTGGAAATCTGCCATTAGATACTTCATAGCGCAATGAAGCTTACTGTGACAAAGAAAACATCCTCAGAAGAAAAGTAGACAGAAACTTTCGTAGAAAACTTCTTGGTAATGTGTGAATTCCTCTCACAGAGTTACACTTATGTTTCGTGGAGCAAGTCCATTAACACTGTCTTTGAGGAACCTGAGAAGGGCTTCTTTGGATCGCATTGAGGCCTACGCTGATAAATGAAATTTCATCAGTTCAAAACGTGAAAGAAGCTTTCTGAGAAACTTCTTTCTGATCTGTGAGTTCATCTCACAGAGTTATAACTTAGGCCTAAGGAAGCAATTTGCTAACACTCTTTTCGTGGAAATAGCAAAGTGATAATTGGGAGCACATGGGCCCATGGGGACAAGGGTGAAAACAAATATCCTCACATAATAACTAGAGAGAAGCTTTCTGAGAGATTGCTTTCTGATGTGTGTCTTCATCACCCAGAGTTCCACCTTTCCCTTCTTGGAACAGTTTGCAAACAGTGCTCTCGTGGATTAAGCAACGTGATATTTGGGAGATCATTGAGGGCTATGGTGAAAAAGCAAATATCCTCACATAATAACTAGAGAGAAGCTCCCTGAGAAACTGCATTCCCATGTGTGAATGCAACTCACAGAGTTACACGTTTCTCTTCAGTGTTCAGTTTGTCCACACAGTGTTCTGGAAATCTGCCTTTAGATACTTCATAGCGCAATGAAGCTTACTGTGACAAAGCAAACATCCTCAGAAGAAAAGTAGAAAGAGCTTTCTTAGAAACTTCTTGGTGATGGTGAATTCATCTCACAGAGTACACTATGTATCGTGGAGCAGTCGCATTAACCACTGTCTTTGAAGACCTGAGAAGGGCTTTTTGGATCGCATTGAGGCCCTACGATGATAAAGGAACTGTTCCATCAGTCACAAAACGTGAAAAAATCTTCTCTGAGACTTCTTTCTGCTCGTTGAGTTCATCTCACAGACTTATAACTTAGGTCTCAGGAACGCATTGCCTACACTCTTTTCGTGGAAATTGCAAAAGTGATATTTGGGAAGCCCATAGGGGCCCATGGTGAAAAAGGAAATATCCTCACATAATAATTAGAGAGAAGCTTCTGAGAGATTGCTTTCTGATGTGTGACTTCATCACCCAGAGTTCCACCCTTCCCCTTGGAACAGTTTGCTAACAGTGTTCTCGAGGATTAAGCAAAGTGATATTTGGGAGCTTTGAGGGCTATGGTGAAAAGGAAATATCCTCACAAATAACTAGAGAGAAGCTCTCTGAGAAACTGCATTGCCTGTGTGAATGCAACTCACAGAGTTACACGTTGCCGTTTCTCTCAGTGATCAGTTTTGTTCACACAGTTTTCTGGAAAATCTGCCATAGATCCATTCATAGCGCCTGAAGCTTATATGTGCACATAGCAACATCCTCAAAAGAAAATACAAAGAAACTTCCTAGAAACTTCTTTGTGCTGTTGAATTCATTCACAGATTACCTTATGTTTCGTGGCGCAGTCCATTAACAGTGTCTTTGAGGAACCTGAGCAAGGCTTCTTTGGATCCCAGTGAGGCCTACGCGGAGGAAGGAAATTTTCATCAGTTTCAACTTGAAAGAAGCTTTCTGAGACTTCTTTTCCTGTCTGTTAGTGTTCATCTCACCTATTTATAACTTAGAGCCTCAGGTAGCATTTGGCTAACACCTTTTCGTGGACACTGCAAAGTGATATTGTGCACCATTAGGGGCCCTGGTGAAAAAGTAAGTATCCTCACATAATACTTAGAAGAGAAGCTTCGGAGAGATTGCTTTCTGATGTGGGACTTCATCAAGCTAGAGTTCCATTCCCCCTTCCATCTTGGACAGTTTTTTGCTACAGTGTTCTCGTGATTAAAAGCAAAGTGATACTTGGGACTCATTGAGTCTATGGTGAAAGGAAATATCCTCACATAATAACTCGAGAGAAGCTCTCTGAGAAACTGGCATTGCCCTGGTTGAATGCAACTCACAGAGTTACCACTTTCTCTTAACGTTGATACAGTATTGTTCACACAGTATTCTGTACAATCTGCCATTAGGATACTTCATAGCGCATGAAGCTTACTGTGTCCAAGCAAACACCTCAGAAGAAAAGTAGAAAGAAGCTTTTCCCCTTGAAACTTCTAGGTGATGTGTGAATTCATCTCACAGAGGTACACTTACGCCGGTTTCGTGGAGCATCCATTACACTGTCTTTGAGGATCCTGATGAAGTGCTTCTTTGGTGATCGCATAAGGCCCCTACGTTGATAACGGAATTTCATCACTTCAATACGTGAAAGAATCTTTCTGAAACTTCTTTCTGACTCTTGTGTTCCTCTCACGACTTCTGACTTAGGCCTCAGTAAGCATTTTGGCTAACACATCTTTTCGTGGAAACTGCAAAGTGATATTTGGGAGCCCGTTGTGGTCCCATGGTGAAGAAGAGAAATATCGTCACTATAACTAGTGAGAAGCTTTCTTCTGAGAGATTGCTTTCTGATGTGTGACTTCATCACCCGAGTTTCACCCGTCCCTTTTGGAACAGTTATGCTAACCGTTTTTCTCGTGGATTAAGCAAGTGATATTTGGAGCTTATTGAGGCTATGGTGAAAAAGGCAATATCCTCACATAATAACTAGAGGAATCTCTCTGAGAAACTGCATTGCCATGTTTTGATTGCAATTCACAGAGACCCACGTTCTCTCTTCAGTGATTCAGTTTTTTCACACGTTTTCTGTAAAGCTGCCATTAGATACTTCATAGCGCAATGAAGCTTACTGTGACAAAGCAAACATCCTCAGAAGAAAGTAGAAGAAGCTTTCGGAGAACCTTCTTGGTGATGTGTGAATTCATCTCCAGAGTTACACTTATGTTTCGTGGAGGCAAGTCATTAACACTGTCTTTTGAGGAACCTGAGAGGGCTTTCTTTGATCGCATTGAGGCCACGCTGATAAAGAAATTTCAATCAGGTTCGCAATAAACATGAAAGGAACTTTCTGATAAACTTCTTTCTGATCTGTTAGTTCATCTCACATACTTATAACTTTCGGCCCAGGAAGCATTTGCTAACACTCTTTTTCGTGGAAACTGCAAAGTGATTTTGGGAGCCCTTAGGGGCCCATGGTGAAAATGAAACATCCTCACATAATAATTAGAGGAAGCTTCTGAGAGATTGCTTTCTGAATGTGTGACTTCATCACCGCAGAAGTTTCACCCTTCCCTTCTTGGAACAGTTTTTCTTAACATTGTTCTCGGTGCTTAAGCAAGTGAATATTTGGAGCTCTTGAGGGCTATGTGAAAAAGATTTATCCTCACATAATAACAGAGAGAAGCCTCTGAGAAACTGCACTTGCCATGTGTGATGCACTCTCCCAGAGTTTACACGTTTCTCTTCAGTGATCATTTGTTCCACCGTTTTCTGGAAATCTGCCTTAGATACTTTCGTATCGCAATGACGCTTCCTGTGACACAGCAAACATCCTCAGAAGAACTGTGAAAGAACTTTTCGTAAACCTTCCTTGGTGATGTGTGAATTCATCTCAGAGAGTTACCCTTTGTTTCGTTGAGTCAGTCCATTAACTCCTGTCTTTGAGGAACCTGAAAGTCTTCCTTTGGATCGCATCGAGGCCTACGCCTGATAAAGGAATTTCCTCAGATCAAAACGTAAAAGAAGCTTTCTTTCTGAGAACTTCCTTCTGATCTGTGAGTTCATCTCACAGACGTATAACTAGGCCTAAGGAAGCATTTTGCTAACACTCTTTCGTGGAACCTGTAACTGACATGTGGGGAGCCATAGGGGCGATGGTGAAAAAGAATATCGTCACATACTAATTAGAGAGAGCTTTCTGAGAGACTGCGTTCTCTGATGTGTGACCTCCATCACCAAAGTTTCCACCCTTCCCTTCTTGGAACATTTGCTAACAGTGTTTCTTTTGTGGATTAAGCAAAGGGATACCGTTTCCACTCTATGAAGCTCCAAGTATCCTTTGCTTATCCACAAGAACACTGTTAGCAAACTGTTCCAAGAAGGGAAGGTGAACTCTTGGTGATTGGTCACACAGTCAGAAGCAGTCTCTCAGAAGCTTCTCTCTAATTATTATGTGACGATACTTTCCTTTTTTCACCATCGGCCCCTATGATCTCCCAAATGTTCCGTTTACATTTTCCACCGAAAATAGTGTTTAGCAAATTGCTTCCTTTAGCCTAAGTTATACGTCTGTGATATGAACTCACAGATTCAGAAGGAAGTTTCTCAGAAAGCTTCTTTTACGTTTTGATCTGATGAAAAATTTTCCTTTCATCCGCGTAGCCTCGCTGCGATCCAAGAAGACCTTCTCAGGTTCCTCAAGACGAGAGTTAATGGACTGCTCCACGACACATAAGTGTACTCTCTGAGATGAATTCACCAGCACCAAGAAGTTTCTAGGAACTTTTCTTTCTACATTTCTTCGGCGGATGTTTGCTTTGTCACAGTAAGCTTCATTGCTCTAGCGAAGTAATCTATGGCAGAATTTCCCGAAAACTGTGTGAACAAACTGATCACTGAAGAGAAACGGTAACCGCTGTGGATTGCATTCACACATGGCATGCAGTTTCTCAGAGAGGCTTCTCTCTAGTTAATTATGTGAGGATAAATCCTTTTCACCATAGCCCCCTCAATGAGCTCCCAAATATCACTTTGCTTAATACACGAGAACAATGTTAGCAAACTGTTCAAGACGGGAAGGGTGCAACTCTGGTTGATGAGTCACACATCAGAAAGCAATCTCTCAGAAATCTTCTCTCTAATTATTATGTGAGGATGTTCCTTTTTTCACCATGGCCCTAGGGCTCCCAAATATTCACTTTGCAGTTTCCACGAAAGAGTGGTTAGCAATTTCTTTCTGAGGCCTAAGTTTATAAGTCTGTGAGATGAACTCACAGATCGAAAGAAGTTTCTCAGAAAGCTTACCTTCATGTTTCGAACTGATGAATTTCCTTTATCAGCGTAGGCCTCAATGCGCTCCAAGAAGCCCCTTCTCAGGTTTCCTCAAAGACAGTGTTAATGACTGCTCCACGAAACTAAGTGTACCTCTTGAGATGTATTCACACATCCCCAAGAAGTATTCTAACAAGCTTTCTTTCTTACTTTTCTGTCTGAGGATGTTTGGCTTTGTCCACAGTAAGCTTCATTGCGCTATGACGTATCTCATGGCAGATTTGCCGAGAAAACTGTGTGAACAAACTGATCACTGAAGAGAACTGTGTTCTGTGGGGAATTGCATCAACAGGGCCAATGCAGTTTCTCAAGAGATCTCTCTATTTATTATGTGAGGATTTTCTTTTTCACATAGCCCTCAATAAGCTCCCAAATATCACTTTGCTTAATCCACGAGCACACTGTTAGTCAACTGTTCCAAAAGGGAAGGGTGGAACTCTGGGTGATGAAGTCCACATCAGAAGCAATCTCTCAGAAAGCTTCTCCCTCGTTTATTGACGATATTTACCTTCTTCACCATGGGACCCAAAGGGCTCCCAAATATCACTTTGTCAGTTTCCACGAACAGAGTGTTAGCAAATTGCTATCCTAGGCCTAAGTCATAATTTGTGAGAGGAACACAGCAGATTCAGAAGAAGTTTTCTCAGAAAGATTCCTTTCCGTATTGAATGGGGGGAGGGGTGATGAATTTCCTTTATCAACGTAGGCCCTCTATCGATCCAAATAGCAACTTCTCAGGATCCTCAAAGACCGTGTTAATGGACTGCTCCACGAAACGTAAGTTTAACTCCTCTGTGCAGATGAATTCACACATCACCTCAAGTTTCTAAGAAAGCTTCTTTAGCTACTTTTCTTCTGAGGATGTTTGCTTTTGACACATAAGCGTCATTGCGCTATGAGTATCTACATAGCAGAATGTCAGATACTTGTTTGAAGAAAAAAAAAACAACAAAAAAAAAAACAAAAAAAAAACAACTGATCACTTAAGAGAAACGTGTAACTCTAGTGAGTTGCATTCACACATGCACTGCAGTTTCTCAGAGAGCTTCTCTCGAGTTATTATGTGAGATATTTCCGTTTTCACCATAGACCTCAATGAGCTCCCAGTAATCCCCCACTTTGCTTAATCCACGAGAACACTGTTAGCAACCTGTTCAATATGGGAAGGTTTGGAACTTCTAGCTGATGAAGTCACACATCATAATCAATCTCTCAGAAAGCTCTCTCTAATTATGATGTGAGGATACTTCCTTTTCCCTGGCCCCTATGGGCCTGCACATATCACTTGCAGTTTCCACGAAAAAGTGTTAAGCAATTGCTACCTGAGCCTAAGTTCTAAACCTAGGTGAGATGACCACAGATCAAGAAGAAGTTTCTCAGAAAGCTTCTTTCAAGTTTTACGATGAAGTTCCTTCATCAGCGAGGCCTCACTAGGATCCAAAGAAACCTTGCTCAGGTTCCTCAAAGACACTGTTAATGGACTGCGCCACGAAACATAAGTGTAACTCTGTGAAAATAAATTCACACATCACCAAGAGTTTTAGGAAAGTTTCTTTTGTACTTTTCTTTTGAGGAGTTTGCTGTTGTCACAGTAAGCTTCTTGCGCTATGCGTATCTCTTGGCAGTTTCCATAAAACTGTGTGACAAAACTGACACTGAAGAGAAACGGTAACTCTGTGAGTTGCATCACACAGGCAATGCAGTTTCTCAGAGAGCTTTCTCTCTAGTTACTGTTTGTGAGGATATTTCCTTTTTCACCATAGCCCTCAAAAGCTCCCAATATCAACTTTGCTTAATCTCAGAACACTGTTAGGGCAACTGTTTCCAAGAGGTGAGGGTGGAACTCTGGTGTGAAGTCACCCATCAGAAAGCAATCTCTCAGACAGCTTCTCTCTAATTATATGTGAGGATATTTCCTTTTTCACCATGGGCCCCTATGGTCTCCCAAAATATCATCTTTGCATTTCCACGAAAAGAGTGTTGCAACTTGCTCCTAGAGACCTAAGTTTATAAGTCGTGAGATGAAACTCACCGAGCATAAAGAATTTCTTCTCAGAGCGATTTTTTCACGTTTTGAACTGATGACTTCCTTTACTCATCGTAGCCTCACTGCGAGCCAAGAAGCCCTTTTTCTCAGGTTTCTTCAAAGACAGTTTATGGATTGTTAGCGCTCCACGATACATAATGTCACTCTGTGAGAGTGAATTCACACATCACCAATAATTTTTCTAAGAAAGCGCTTCTACTTTTCTCTTCTGATGATGTTTTGCTTTGTCACAGTAAGCTCATTGCGTCTATGAAGTATCTAAAGGCAGATTTCCAGAACCTGTGTGGACAAACTGAACACTGACGTGAAACGTGTAACTCTGTGAGTTGGTCATCCACACATGGGAATGCATTTCTCAGGGATGCTCTCTCTAGTTATTATGTGGGATATTTTGACTTTTTCAACCTAGCCCTCAATATTCTCCCAAATATCACGTTGCTTAATCCACGAGAGCACTGTTTGGGCCAAACTGTTCCAAGAAGGGAAAGGGGGACTCTGGTGATGAGACACACATCATAAAGCAATCTCTCCAATAAGCTTTCCTAAGTTATTATGTGAGGATATTTGTTTTTTCAACCCTGGTCCCCAATGTCTCCCATATCACTTTGCTATTTTCCCACGAAAAGAGGTGTTTAGCAATTGCTTCCTTAGGCCTAAGTTATAACTCTGTAGATTAATCACAGATCAGAAAGAAGTTTCTCAGAAAGCTTATTTCACGTTTGAACTGATGAAATTTCATTTTTATCAGCGAGGCCTCAATGCGATCCAAGCAGCCTTCTCTCAGTTTCCTCACAGACAGTGTTAATGGACTGCTCCACGAAACCTAAGATGTAACTCTGTGGGAGGAATTCACACATTAACCAAGAAATTTTCTACTAACGTTTCTGTCTGACTTTTCTTCTGAGGATGTTTTTTCTTGTCACATTAATCTTCATTGCTCTATGAATTATCTAATGGCAAGATTTCATACAACTGTGTGAACAACGCTGATACTGGAGAGAAACGTTTAACTCTGTGGATTTGCATTCATCACATGGCAATGCAGTTTCTCAGAGAGCTTCTCTCTAGTTGTATTGAAGATATTTCCCTTTTTTCAAACCGTAGCCCTCAGAGCTCACAAATATCACTTTGCATAATCCACGAGAACTGTTACACAACTGTTCTAAGAAGGGAAGGGTGGAAACTCTTGGATTATGAAGTCCACACACTCAGAAAGCATCTTCCTCAGGAGCTTCTCTCTATTATTATGTGATTATACTTCCTTTTTCACCATGGGCCCCTATGGGCTCCCAATACACTTTGCCATTTTCCACGAAAAGAGTGTTAGCACATTGCTTCCTGAGGCCTAAGTCGAAGTCTGTGAATGATCTCACGATCAGAAAGAATTTTCCTCTCAGAAAGCTTCTCTCACGTATTGAACTGATGAAAATTTCCTTTACCAGCGTAGGCCTCAATGCGATCCAAAGAAGGCCCTTGTCAGGTTCCTCAAAGACAGTGGTTAATGGACTGCTCCACCACGAAACATACGTGTACTCGTGTGAGATGATCCCTCATCAACCCAAAGTTTCTAAGAAAGTTTCTTTCGACTTATCTTCTGGATGTTTGCTGTGTCCAGTAAGCTTCTTTTGAGATATGAAGTATCTAATGGCAGATTTTCCCAGACAACTTTGTGAACAAACTGTCACTGAATAGAACGTGTAACTCTGTGTTTGGCATTCCACATGGCATGCGTTTCCTCAGAGAGCTTCTCTCTTGTTATATGTGCGGATAGGTTCCTTTTTCATTCAACGTAGCCCTCAATGAGCTCCCCAATATCACTTTGCTTAATCCACGATAAAAACGCTGTTGCAAAACTGTTCCAGAAGGGAAGGGTTATATCTGGGTATAAGTCACACATCAGAAAGCATCTCTCGAAAGCTTCTCCGCTAGGTATTTTGTGAGATTATTTCCTTTTTCACCACGGCCCCCTATGGGCTCCCAATATCACTTTGCAATTTCCACGTAGAGTGGTTAGCAAATTGCGTTCCTGAGGCCTAAGTTAAACTAACTCTGTTG
Organism: Rhinopithecus roxellana; assembly: GCF_007565055.1. Taxonomy (NCBI): domain Eukaryota; kingdom Metazoa; phylum Chordata; class Mammalia; order Primates; family Cercopithecidae; genus Rhinopithecus; species Rhinopithecus roxellana. The sequence continues at coordinate 87,857,794 of NC_044554.1, forward strand.
AGAATTATCTCACGATCAGACGAGTTTCTCATAAACTTCTCTCACGTTTTGAGCTGAGGAAATTTCCTTTACCAGCGTAGTCTCACTGCGATCCAAGAACCCTTGTCAGGTTCCTCAAAGACAGTGTTTTAATGGACTACTTCCATGAAACATAAGTGTAACTCTGTGATATGAACTTCACACATCACCAAGAAGTTTTCTAGAAGCTTCTTTCTACTTTTCTTCATAGGAGTTTTTGCTTCCGTCCAGTAAAGGCTTCATAGCGCTATAAAATTATCTAATGGCAGATTTCCAGAAAACCTTGGGTTGTGAACAAACTGAACCACTGGAATAAAACGTGTAACACTGTAAGTTTGCTTCACACATGGCACTGCAAGTTGCTCAGAGAGCTTTCTCTAGTTATTATGTGAGGACATTTCTTTTCACCCTAGCCCCTCAATGAGCTCCCTAATATCACTTTGCTTAATCCAACGAGAACTCTGTTAGCAAAACTGTTCCAGAACTAAGGGTGGAACTCGGGTGACTGAAGTGCCACCATAGAAAAGCAATCCTCTAGAAAGCTTACTCTCTAGTTATTATGTGAGTATATTTGTTTTTCACCCATGGGCCGCCTAAGGGATCCCAAATATCACTTTGCAGATTTCCACGAAAAGAAATTGTTAGCAAATTGCCTTCCGTCCTGAGGCCTTAAGTTTTTATAAGTCGTTAGATGAACTGACGATCAGAAAAAAAAGAAGTTTCTTGAAAAATTTCTCATAAAGCTTCTTTCACGTTTTGAACTGATGAAATTTCCTTTATCAGCGTAGCTCAATGCGATCCAAAGACTCCCGCTCAGTTCCTCAAAACACAGTGTTAATGGACTGCTCCCACGAAACATAAGTGTAACTAATCTGTGAGATGAATTCACACATTACCATAAGTTTCTACAGAGCTTCTTTCTCGACTTTTCTCTCTGAGATGTTTTGCGTTGGCACAGTAAGCCTTTCATTGCGATTGAAGTATCTAATGGCAGATTTCCAGAAAACTGTTTGAACAACTGACCACTGAAGAGGAAACTTGTAACTCTGTGATTTTGCATTCACATATGGCACTGCGTTTCTCAGAGACTTCTCTCTAATTTATTATGTGAGATTTTCCTTTTTCACATAGTCGCCTCAATGAGCTCCCAATATCACTTTGCTTAAATCCACGAGAACACTGTAGCAAACTGTCCCAAGAAGGTAAGGGTGGGAACTCTGGGTGATGAATCACACATCCGAAATGCAATCTCTCATAAAGCGTCCTCTCTGATTCTTAGTGGAGGATACTTCCTTTTTTAACCATGGGCCCCCTGTGGGCTCCCAAATATCAATTTGCGGTTTACCAGAAAAGAGTGTTAGCACTTGCTTTCCTGAAGCTAATTTAAAGTCTTGAGATGAACTCACAGATCAGAAGAAGTTTCTCGAATGGCTTCGTTCACGTTTTTAACTGATGACATTTCTTTATCAGCGTAGGCCTCAAATGCGATTAAAGACGCCCTTCTCAGGTTTCCTCAAAGACAGTGTTGATGGACTGTGCCCACGAAACATAAGTGGAACTCTGTGAGATGAATTCACACATCCAACAAGAGGTTTTCTACGAAAGCTTTTCTTTCTACTTTCCTTACACTTCTTTTCTTTTCTTCTTGAGGATGTTTGCTTTGTCCAGTAGCTTCATTGCGCTATGAAGTATCTCAGGGCAGATTTGGCAGAAAACTGTGGTTAACAACTGATCCCTGAAGAGACACTTGTAACTCTGTGATTTGCATTCACACATGGCAAGCAGTTTCCCAGAGAGATTCTCTCTAGTTATTATGTGAGGATATTTCCTTTTCACACATCCCACCGTAGCCCTCAATGACTCCCAAATAATCACTTTTCTTGATAATCCACGAGAACGCTGTTACAAACTGTTTCAAGAAGGGAAGGGTGCAACCTGGGTGATGAAGTCCCACACATCAGAAAGCACTCTCTCAGGAGCTCCTCCTCTAGTTCTTTTGTGATGATATTCCTTTCTCACCATATCCATCAATGAGCTCCCAAATGTCAACTTTGCTGACTCCAGGAGCACACTGTGTAGCAATGTGTTCCCATAAGGGAAGGGTGGAATCTGGGTGAGAAGTCCACACAGTAAAGCCATCTCTCAGAAGCTCTCTCATAGTTATTATCTAGGAGTGTCCTTTTTCACCAGGGGACCCAAAGGGCCTTCAATGTCTCTTTTCAGTTCCACGAAAAGAGTGTAGGAAACTGCTTCCTGAAGGACTAAGTTGTAACTCTGTGAGATGAATTCACATATACAAAGAAGTTTCTCTGAAGTCTTCTTTATCGTTTTAAATGGAGGATATTTTCTTTGGCCCCACCTACGACTCTCAAAGGGGATCCGTAATATCATTTCTCAGAATCCACCACGGGCTTGTCCAACGGCCCAGCGAATACAGCTGTAATTCAGTGGGTGAATTCACACATCACACCAACGCTGTTTCTCAAAAGTTTCTTGAATTCTGAATATGAGTTAATTTGTGGTCTCGTAGGTCAAGCGTGTGTTGTCTTATTGCAGAGTCGCGACGACTCGTTTAGTAGCCTTCTCAGTGAAAAAAACCATGGAACATTCTGTGGCCTTAACGTCACCCCAGCAAGCCGTTTTCTGAGAAGGTTTTCTCTGAAGGTTTGTCCGATGATTACTTCCGTTATTCACCATGGATTCAACGATACCAAGACATAACTTATGAGCTTCCACAAAATGAGTGCTAGGAAACTCCCCCATGAAGGGGGGTAACCCTGGTGAAATGATCACACTCACAAATCATTGTTCCAGAAAGCTTACAGTCTGGTTTTTCTCGAGGATATTCTTTGCCCTTCTATACTCTCAAAGCCGGCCGGAATTATCACTTCTCAGATCCACGGAAGCAGTCCTACCTAGGAAACGCCTCCACGAAATGTGGTGTAACTCTGAGAGATGAAGTCACCATCATAAAGCAATTTATCAGAAAAGCTTCTTTCATTCACTTCTGAATCTGGAGGATTTAACTTTTGTCACCGTCGCTGCATAGCGCTAAGAAGTTTCCCATTGCAGATTTTGAAAGAAAACTGTAAAGCAAAAACGGATCACTGAGAAAACGTAACACTGTGATCATTCACACATCGCAAGGCAGTTTTCTAAGAAGCTCTTTCTTCCAGTTTCTCTCGAGGATATTTAATTTCTCACCATAGCCCTCAATGACCTCCCAAATAGCACTTTTCTTAATCCACCCGCGACAACTGTTATCAACAGTTCCAATAGAGGAAGGGTGCAACTCTGTGACGAAGTCACCATCACAAGCAATCTCTCAGAAGCTTCCCTCTAGTTTGTTATGGGAGGATATTTGCTTTTTCACCATGGTCCCTATGGGCCATCCCCAATATCAGTTTGCATTTTTCCACGAAAGAGTGTTAACAATTGGCTTCTGAGGCCTAGGTTATAATGTGTGAGATGAACTCCAGATCAGAAAGAAGTGTTCTCATTAGAAACTTCTTTCACGGTTGAACTGATGAAATTTCCTTTATCAGCGTAGCCTCAATGCGATCCAAAAGCCCTTCTCAGGTTCCCTGAAAGACAGGGTTAATTTAACTGCCCACTGAAACATAAGTGGGAACTCTGTGAGATGAATTCACACCTCATCAAAGAAGTTTCTAAAAGTTTCTTTCCACTTTTCTTCCGAAGGATGTTTTTCTTCGTCACAGTAAGCTTCATCATTGCGCTAGGAGTACTAATGGCAGTTTCCAGACCACTGTGTGAACAACTGATCACTGAAGAGATAACGTGTACCTCTGTGGTTGCTTCACACATGGCAATGCCGTTTCTCACAGAGCTTCTCTCTAGTTTGTGTGAGGATATTTCCTTTTTCAAGTACCATGCCCTCAATGAGCTCCAAATATTCACTTGTATCCATCTATAACAGTGTTAGCAAAAACTGTTGCAAGAAGGAAGGGGGCAATGTCTCTTTCTGGGTGATGATTCACACATCAGAAAGCAATCTCTCATAAAGCTTCTCTCTAGTTGTTATGTGGATGATATTGGGCTTTTTCAACCATGGGCCCCTATGGCTAACAATATCACTTTGTGCAGTTTCCAACGAAAATACGTGTTATCAAATTGCTTCCTGAGGCCTAAGTTATAAGTCTGTGAGATAACTCACAGATCATAAATAAGTTTCTCAGAAAGCTTCTTCACGTTTTGAACTGTTAAATTCCTTCCTTTATCAGCGTAGGCCTCAATGCGATCCAAAGAGCCCTTCTCAGGTTCTCACAAGACAGTGCTAATGGCGTGCTCCACGAACATAAGTGTACCTCTGTGAGTGAATTCACACATCACCAGAAGTTTCTAAGAAAGCTTCTTCTACTTTTCTTCTGAGGATGTTTGCTTTTGTCAACCGTAAGCTTCATTGCGCTAGGAAGTCTCTATGGCAGATTTCCAGAAAACGTGTGAACAAACTTGATCATGAACGAACGTCTAACCTTTTCGTGGCATTCACACATGGCATGCAGTTTCGCCAGAGAGCTTCTCTCTATTTATTATGGTAGATATTTCCTTTTTTACCATAGCCCTCCAATGAGGCTCCTAAATATCACTTTGCTTAGATCCACCAGCACGCTGTGTCGAAATCTGTTACAAGAAGAAGGGTGAACTCTGTTGATGAATTCCCACATCAGAAAGCAATCTCTCAGAAATCGTTCTCTAGTTGTTAGGTTGAGGATATTTTTCCTTTTTCACCATGGGCCCCTTAGGCTCCCAAATATCACTGTGCATTTTTCCACGAAAAGAGTGTTTAGCAAATTGCTTCCTGAGGTCTAACGTTACATGTCTGTGGATGAACTCACAGATCAGAAAGAAGTTTCTCAATAAAACTTCTTACACGATTTGAACTGATGAATTTCCTTTATCAGCGTAGCCTCAAGCGATCCAACGAAGCCCTTCTCAGGTTCTCCAAAGACAGTGTTACTGGAACTGCTCCATGAAACATAAAAGTGTACGCTGTAGATGAATTCACACATTAACAAGACTTTTCTAACAAGCTTCTTTCTACTTTTTCTTTCTGAGGATTTTTGCTTTTGTCAAGTCACGCTTCATTGCGCTATGAAGTATCTAATGGGCAGATTTCCAAAAACTGTGTGAACGCAACTGATCACTGAAGAGAAACGTGTAACCTCTGAGTTGGCATTCAACACATGGCAATGCAGTTTCTCAGATAGCTTCTCTCTGTTAATGTGAGGTATTTCCTTTTTCAATTCCCATAGCCCCTCAATGAGCTTCCCAAATATCACTTTGCTTAATCAACGATAACCATGTGAGCAAACGTTCCAATAAGGGAAGGGTGCAACTCTGGGTGTGAAGTCACACATCAAAAAAGCAATCTCTCAGAAAGCTTCTTCTCTCTAATTATTTACTTTGGAGGATGTTTCCTTTTTTCAACCATTGGTCCCCTCCGGGCTCCCAAATTCACTTTTGACAGTGTTCCACGAGAGGAGTGTGAGCACATTGGTTCCTGAGGCCTAAGTTATCAGTGTGGTGTTAGATGAACGCACAGATCAAAAAAGTTTCTTCTCAGAACGCGTCTTTCACGTTTTTAACGAATGAAATTTCCTTTATCACATCGGGCCTCAATGCGATCCCAAGAGCCTTCTCAGGTTCCTCAAGACGTGGTTAATGGAGTGCTCCACGACCCATAAGTGGTAACTCGGCGAGATGGATTCACACATGACCAAGAGTTTTCTAAGAAAGCTTTCTTTCTACTTTTCTTCTGAGGATGTTTGCTTTGTCAGGTAAGCTTCATTGCGGGCTATACATTCTAATGGCAGCTTCATAATCCTATCTTGTGTGAACAACCTGATCACGATCAGAAACGTGTACCTCTGTAGTTGCATTCACCATGGCAAATGCAGTTTTCTCACATGCTTCTCTCTATTATTATTTGAGGATTTTCCTTTTTCAGCATAGCCCTCACTGAGCTCCCAAATATCACTTGCCTAATCCACTAGAACGACTTTTAGCAAATGTTCCAATAGGGAAGGGTGCCACTCTGGGTGATGAGTCACCATCAGAAAGCATCTCTCAGAAAGCTTCTCTCTCTTAGTTGTTTGGGAGGATATTCCTATTTCACCATGGGCAACCTTGGGCCTACGAAATATCACTTTCCCAGTTTCCACGAAAAGAAGTGTTACAAATTGTCTTCCTGAAGGCCCGCCTAAGTTTTTAACGTCTGTGAGATGACCTCACAGAATCTAAAGAAGGTTCTCAGAAAGCTTCTTTCACGTTTTGACTGATGAATTTCCTTTAATCACGCGTTGGCCTCGAGGCGATCCAAAGAGCCCTTCTTCAGGTTCTCAAAGACAGTTGTTAATGGACTGCTCCACGAAAATCATAAGTGTAACTCTGTGAGATGAATTGCCAAGCACCAAGAAGTATCTATGAACGATTCCTTTCTTTTTTTCTTCTCTTATGAGGAATGTTTTGCTTTTCCACAGTAAGCTTCATTGCCTATAAAGTATCTATCTCAGATTTCCAAAAAAACGGTGAACAACTGATCACTGAAGAGAACGTGAAACCTCTGTGAGTTGCATTCACTATACATGCAATGCAGTTTCTCAGAGAGCTTCTCTCTATTTATTAGTTGAGATATTTCCTTTTCACATCAAACCGTTTGGCCCCTCAATGAGCCTCCCAAATATCACTTTGCTTACTGCCACGATCACATGTTAGCAAACTGTCCAAGAAGAAGGTGCAACTCTGGGTGATGAATTCGCCCATCAGAAAGCAATCTCTCAAAGCTCGCACTAGTTAGTTCTGTGAGGATATTTCCTTTTTCACTCGTTGGCCCTATGGGCTCCCAAATTCACTTTGCAGTATCCACCGAAAGAGTAGGTAGCAATTGCTTCCTTAGGCCTAAGTTTTATAACGTCGTGAGTGAACTCACAATCAGAAAGAATTTCTCGAAAAGCTTCTTCACGTTTTGAACTATGAAATTCCTTCCTTTATCAGCGTAGGCCTCGATGCGATCCAAAGAAGCCTTCTCAGGTTCCCAAACACAGTGTTAATGGAACTGCTCCAAGAAACATAAGTGTAAGTCTGTGAGTGATTCACACATCACCAGAGTTTCCTAAGAAGCTTCTTTTCTACTTTTTCTTCCGAGGATGTTTGCTTTGTCAGAAAAAAAAAAAAAAAAAGAAAAAAACATAAGCT
>NC_044554.1:87865126-87900770 GCF_007565055.1 Rhinopithecus roxellana
TGTGCTAACAAACTGATCACTGAAGAGAAACGTGTAACTCTGTGAGTTGCATTCACACATGGCAATGCAGTTTCTCAGAAAGCTTCTCTTTAGTTATTATGTGAGGATATTTCCTTATCACCATGGGCCCCAATAGGCTCCCAAATATCACTTTGCAGATTCCACGAAAAGAGTGTTAGCAAACTGCTTCTTGAGGCAGAGGTTGTAACTCTGTGAGATGAACTCACAGATCAGAAAGAAGTTTCTCAGAAAGCTTCTTTCACGTTTTGAACGGATGAAATTTCCTTTATCAGCGTAGGCCTCAATGTGATCCAAAGAAGCCCTTCTCAGATTCCTCAAAGACAGTGTTAATGGACTGCTCCACGAAACATAAGTGTAACTCTGTGAGATGAATTCACACATCACCAAGAAGTTTCTAAGAAAGCTTCTTTCTAGTTTTCATCTGTGGATATTTCCTTTGTCACTGTAATGTTCATTGCGCTATGAAGTATCTAATTGCAGATTTCCAGAAAACTGTGCTAACAAACTGATCACTGAAGAGAAACGTGTAACTCTGTGAGTTGCATTCACACTGGCAATGCAGTTTCTCAGAAAGCTTCTCTTTAGTTATTATGTGAGGATATTTCCTTTATCACCATGGGCCCAATAGGCTCCCAAATATCACTTTGCAGATTCCACGAAAAGAGTGTTAGCAAACTGCTTCTTGAGGCAGAGGTTGTAACTCTGTGAGATGAACTCACAGATCAGAAAGAAGTTTCTCAGAAAGCTTCTTTCACGTTTTGAACGGATGAAATTTCCTTTATCAGCGTAGGCCTCAATGTGATCCAAAGAAGCCCTTCTCAGATTCCTCAAAGACAGTGTTAATGGACTGCTCCACGAAACATAAGTGTAACTCTGTGAGATGAATTCACACATCACCAAGAAGTTTCTAAGAAAGCTTCTTTCTAGTTTTCATCTGTGGATATTTCCTTTGTCACTGTAATGTTCATTGCGCTATGAAGTATCTAATTGCAGATTTCCAGAAAACTGTGCTAACAAACTGATCACTGAAGAGAAACGTGTAACTCTGTGAGTTGCATTCACACATGGCAATGCAGTTTCTCAGAAAGCTTCTCTTTAGTTATTATGTGAGGATATTTCCTTTATCACCATGGGCCCCAATAGGCTCCCAAATCACTTTGCAGATTCCACGAAAAGAGTGTTAGCAAACTGCTTCTTGAGGCAGAGGTTGTAACTCTGTGAGATGAACTCACAGATCAGAAAGAAGTTTCTCAGAAAGCTTCTTTCACGTTTTGAACGGATGAAATTTCCTTTATCAGCGTAGGCCTCAATGTGATCCAAAGAAGCCCTTCTCAGATTCCTCAAAGACAGTGTTAATGGACTGCTCCACGAAACATAAGTGTAACTCTGTGAGATGAATTCACACATCACCAAGAAGTTTCTAAGAAAGCTTCTTTCTAGTTTTCATCTGTGGATATTTCCTTTGTCACTGTAATGTTCATTGCGCTATGAAGTATCTAATTGCAGATTTCCAGAAAACTGTGCTAACAAACTGATCACTGAAGAGAAACGTGTAACTCTGTGAGTTGCATTCACACATGGCAATGCAGTTTCTCAGAAAGCTTCTCTTTAGTTATTATGTGAGGATATTTCCTTTATCACCATGGGCCCCAATAGGCTCCCAAATATCACTTTGCAGATTCCACGAAAAGAGTGTTAGCAAACTGCTTCTTGAGGCAGAGTTGTAACTCTGTGAGATGAACTCACAGATCAGAAAGAAGTTTCTCAGAAAGCTTCTTTCACGTTTTGAACGGAAAATTTCCTTTATCAGCGTAGGCCTCAATGTGATCCAAAGAAGCCCTTCTCAGATTCCTCAAAGACAGTGTTAATGGACTGCTCCACGAAACATAAGTGTAACTCTGTGAGATGAATTCACACATCACCAAGAAGTTTCTAAGAAAGCTTCTTTCTAGTTTTCATCTGTGGATATTTCCTTTGTCACTGTAATGTTCATTGCGCTATGAAGTATCTAATTGCAGATTTCCAGAAAACTGTGCTAACAACTGATCACTGAAGAGAAACGTGTAACTCTGTGAGTTGCATTCACACTGGCAATGCAGTTTCTCCGAAAGCTTCTCTTTAGTTATTATGTGAGGATATTTCCTTTATCACCATGGGCCCCAATAGGCTCCCAAATATCACTTTGCAGATTCCACGAAAAGTGTTAGCAAACTGCTTCTTGAGGCAGAGGTTTTAACTCTGTGAGATGAACTCACAGATCAGAAAGAAGTTTCTCAGAAAGCTTCTTTCACGTTTTGAACGGATGAAATTTCCTTTATCAGCGTAGGCCTCAATGTGATCCAAAGAAGCCCTTCTCAGATTCCTCAAAGACAGTGTTAATGGACTGCTCCACGAAACATAAGTGTAACTCTGTGAGATGAATTCACACATCACCAAGAAGTTTCTAAGAAAGCTTCTTTCTAGTTTTCATCTGTGGATATTTCCTTTGTCACTGTAATGTTCATTGCGCTATGAAGTATCTAATTGCAGATTTCCAGAAAACTGTGCTAACAAACTGATCACTGAAGAGAAACGTGTAACTCTGTGAGTTGCATTCACACATGGCAATGCAGTTTCTCAGAAAGCTTCTCTTTAGTTATTATGTGAGGATATTTCCTTTATCACCATGGGCCCCAATAGGCTCCCAAATATCACTTTGCAGATTCCACGAAAAGAGTTTTAGCAAACTGCTTCTTGAGGCAGAGGTTGTAACTCTGTGAGATGAACTCACAGATCAGAAAGAAGTTTCTCAGAAAGCTTCTTTCACGTTTTGAACGGATGAAATTTCCTTTATCAGCGTAGGCCTCAATGTGATCCAAAGAAGCCCTTCTCAGATTCCTCAAAGACAGTGTTAATGGACTGCTCCACGAAACATAAGTGTAACTCTGTGAGATGAATTCACACATCACCAAGAAGTTTCTAAAAAGCTTCTTTCTAGTTTTCATCTGTGGATATTTCCTTTGTCACTGTAATGTTCATTGCGCTATGAAGTATCTAATTGCAGATTTCCAGAAAACTGTGCTAACAAACTGATCACTGAAGAGAAACGTGTAACTCTGTGAGTTGCATTCACACTTGGCAATGCAGTTTCTCAGAAAGCTTCTCTTTAGTTATTATGTGAGGATATTTCCTTTATCACCATGGGCCCCAATAGGCTCCCAAATATCACTTTGCAGATTCCACGAAAAGAGTTAGCAAACTGCTTCTTGAGGCAGAGGTTGTAACTCTGTGAGATGAACTCACAGATCAGAAAGAAGTTTCTCAGAAAGCTTCTTTCACGTTTTGAACGGATGAAATTTCCTTTATCAGCGTAGGCCTCAATGTGATCCAAAGAAGCCCTTCTCAGATTCCTCAAAGACAGTGTTAATGGACTGCTCCACGAAACATAAGTGTAACTCTGTGAGATGAATTCACACATCACCAAGAAGTTTCTAAGAAAGCTTCTTTCTAGTTTTCATCTGTGGATATTTCCTTTGTCACTGTAATGTTCATTGCGCTATGAAGTATCTAATTGCAGATTTCCAGAAAACTGTTCTAACAAACTGATCACTGAAGAGAAACGTGTAACTCTGTGAGTTGCATTCACACTGGCAATGCAGTTTCTCAGAAAGCTTCTCTTTAGTTATTATGTGAGGATATTTCCTTTATCACCATGGGCCCCAATAGGCTCCCAATATCACTTTGCAGATTCCACGAAAAGAGTGTTAGCAAACTGCTTCTTGAGGCAGAGGTTGTAACTCTGTGAGATGAACTCACAGATCAGAAAGAAGTTTCTCAGAAAGCTTCTTTCACGTTTTGAACGGATGAAATTTCCTTTATCAGCGTAGGCCTCAATGTGATCCAAAGAAGCCCTTCTCAGATTCCTCAAAGACAGTGTTAATGGACTGCTCCACGAAACATAAGTGTAACTCTGTGAGATGAATTCACACATCACCAAGAAGTTTCTAAGAAAGCTTCTTTCTAGTTTTCATCTGTGGATATTTCCTTTGTCACTGTAATGTTCATTGCGCTATGAAGTATCTAATTGCAGATTTCCAGAAAACTGTGCTAACAAACTGATCACTGAAGAGAAACGTGTAACTCTGTGAGTTGCATTCACACATGGCAATGCAGTTTCTCAGAAAGCTTCTCTTTAGTTATTATGTGAGGATATTTCCTTTATCACCATGGGCCCCAATAGGCTCCCAAATATCACTTTGCAGATTCCACGAAAAGAGTGTTAGCAAACTGCTTCTTGAGGCAGAGGTTGTAACTCTGTGAGATGAACTCACAGATCAGAAAGAAGTTTCTCAGAAAGCTTCTTTCACGTTTTGAACGGATGAAATTTCCTTTATCAGCGTAGGCCTCAATGTGATCCAAAGAAGCCCTTCTCAGATTCCTCAAAGACAGTGTTAATGGACTGCTCCACGAAACATAAGTGTAACTCTGTGAGATGAATTCACACATCACCAAGAAGTTTCTAAGAAAGCTTCTTTCTAGTTTTCATCTGTGGATATTTCCTTTGTCACTGTAATGTTCATTGCGCTATGAAGTATCTAATTGCAGATTTCCAGAAAACTGTGCTAACAAACTGATCACTGAAGAGAAACGTGTAACTCTGTGAGTTGCATTCACACATGGCAATGCAGTTTCTCAGAAAGCTTCTCTTTAGTTATTATGTGAGGATATTTCCTTATCACCATGGGCCCCAATAGGCTCCCAAATATCACTTTGCAGATTCCACGAAAAGAGTGTTAGCAAACTGCTTCTTGAGGCAGAGTTGTAACTCTGTGAGATGAACTCACAGATCAGAAAGAAGTTTCTCAGAAAGCTTCTTTCACGTTTTGAACGGATGAAATTTCCTTTATCAGCGTAGGCCTCAATGTGATCCAAAGAAGCCCTTCTCAGATTCCTCAAAGACAGTGTTAATGGACTGCTCCACGAAACATAAGTGTAACTCTGTGAGATGAATTCACACATCACCAAGAAGTTTCTAAGAAAGCTTCTTTCTAGTTTTCATCTGTGGATATTTCCTTTGTCACTGTAATGTTCATTGCGCTATGAAGTATCTAATTGCAGATTTCCAGAAAACTGTGCTAACAAACTGATCACTGAAGAGAAACGTGTAACTCTGTGAGTTGCATTCACACATGGCAATGCAGTTTCTCAGAAAGCTTCTCTTTAGTTATTATGTGAGGATATTTCCTTTATCACCATGGGCCCCAATAGGCTCCCAAATATCACTTTGCAGATTCCACGAAAAGAGTGTTAGCAAACTGCTTCTTGAGGCAGAGGTTGTAACTCTGTGAGATGAACTCACAGATCAGAAAGAAGTTTCTCAGAAAGCTTCTTTCACGTTTTGAACGGATGAAATTTCCTTTATCAGCGTAGGCCTCAATGTGATCCAAAGAAGCCCTTCTCAGATTCCTCAAAGACAGTGTTAATGGACTGCTCCACGAAACATAAGTGTAACTCTGTGAGATGAATTCACACATCACCAAGAAGTTTCTAAGAAAGCTTCTTTCTAGTTTTCATCTGTGGATATTTCCTTTGTCACTGTAATGTTCATTGCGCTATGAAGTATCTAATTGCAGATTTCCAGAAAACTGTGCTAACAAACTGATCACTGAAGAGAAACGTATCTGTGATCTGCATTGCATTCACACATGGCAATGCAGTTTCTCAGAAAGCTTCTCTTTAGTTATTATGTGAGGATATTTCCTTATCACCATGGGCCCCAATAGGCTCCCAAATATCACTTTGCAGATTCCACGAAAAGAGTGTTAGCAAACTGCTTCTTGAGGCAGAGGTTGTAACTCTGTGAGATGAACTCACAGATCAGAAAGAAGTTTCTCAGAAAGCTTCTTTCACGTTTTGAACGGATGAAATTTCCTTTATCAGCGTAGGCCTCAATGTGATCCAAAGAAGCCCTTCTCAGATTCCTCAAAGACAGTGTTAATGGACTGCTCCACGAAACATAAGTGTAACTCTGTGAGATGAATTCACACATCACCAAGAAGTTTCTAAGAAAGCTTCTTTCTAGTTTTCATCTGTGGATATTTCCTTTGTCACTGTAATGTTCATTGCGCTATGAAGTATCTAATTGCAGATTTCCAGAAAACTGTGCTAACAAACTGATCACTGAAGAGAAACGTGTAACTCTGTGAGTTGCATTCACACATGGCAATGCAGTTTCTCAGAAAGCTTCTCTTTAGTTATTATGTGAGGATATTTCCTTTCACCATGGGCCCCAATAGGCTCCCAAATATCACTTTGCAGATTCCACGAAAAGAGTGTTAGCAAACTGCTTCTTGAGGCAGAGGTTGTAACTCTGTGAGATGAACTCACAGATCAGAAAGAAGTTTCTCAGAAAGCTTCTTTCACGTTTTGAACGGATGAAATTTCCTTTATCAGCGTAGGCCTCAATGTGATCCAAAGAAGCCCTTCTCAGATTCCTCAAAGACAGTGTTAATGGACTGCTCCACGAAACATAAGTGTAACTCTGTGAGATGAATTCACACATCACCAAGAAGTTTCTAAGAAAGCTTCTTTCTAGTTTTCATCTGTGGATATTTCCTTTGTCACTGTAATGTTCATTGCGCTATGAAGTATCTAATTGCAGATTTCCAGAAAACTGTGCTAACAAACTGATCACTGAAGAGAAACGTGTAACTCTGTGAGTTGCATTCACACATGGCAATGCAGTTTCTCAGAAAGCTTCTCTTTAGTTATTATGTGAGGATATTTCCTTATCACCATGGGCCCCAATAGGCTCCCAAATATCACTTTGCAGATTCCACGAAAAGAGTGTTAGCAAACTGCTTCTTGAGGCAGAGGTTGTAACTCTGTGAGATGAACTCACAGATCAGAAAGAAGTTTCTCAGAAAGCTTCTTTCACGTTTTGAACGGATGAAATTTCCTTTATCAGCGTAGGCCTCAATGTGATCCAAAGAAGCCCTTCTCAGATTCCTCAAAGACAGTGTTAATGGACTGCTCCACGAAACATAAGTGTAACTCTGTGAGATGAATTCACACATCACCAAGAAGTTTCTAAGAAAGCTTCTTTCTAGTTTTCATCTGTGGATATTTCCTTTGTCACTGTAATGTTCATTGCGCTATGAAGTATCTAATTGCAGATTTCCAGAAAACTGTGCTAACAAACTGATCACTGAAGAGAAACGTGTAACTCTGTGAGTTGCATTCACACATGGCAATGCAGTTTCTCAGAAAGCTTCTCTTTAGTTATTATGTGAGGATATTTCCTTATCACCATGGGCCCCAATAGGCTCCCAAATATCACTTTGCAGATTCCACGAAAAGAGTGTTAGCAAACTGCTTCTTGAGGCAGAGGTTGTAACTCTGTGAGATGAACTCACAGATCAGAAAGAAGTTTCTCAGAAAGCTTCTTTCACGTTTTGAACGGATGAAATTTCCTTTATCAGCGTAGGCCTCAATGTGATCCAAAGAAGCCCTTCTCAGATTCCTCAAAGACAGTGTTAATGGACTGCTCCACGAAACATAAGTGTAACTCTGTGAGATGAATTCACACATCACCAAGAAGTTTCTAAGAAAGCTTCTTTCTAGTTTTCATCTGTGGATATTTCCTTTGTCACTGTAATGTTCATTGCGCTATGAAGTATCTAATTGCAGATTTCCAGAAAACTGTGCTAACAAACTGATCACTGAAGAGAAACGTGTAACTCTGTGAGTTGCATTCACACATGGCAATGCAGTTTCTCAGAAAGCTTCTCTTTAGTTATTATGTGAGGATATTTCCTTTATCACCATGGGCCCCAATAGGCTCCCAAATATCACTTTGCAGATTCCACGAAAAGAGTGTTAGCAAACTGCTTCTTGAGGCAGAGGTTGTAACTCTGTGAGATGAACTCACAGATCAGAAAGAAGTTTCTCAGAAAGCTTCTTTCACGTTTTGAACGGATGAAATTTCCTTTATCAGCGTAGGCCTCAATGTGATCCAAAGAAGCCCTTCTCAGATTCCTCAAAGACAGTGTTAATGGACTGCTCCACGAAACATAAGTGTAACTCTGTGAGATGAATTCACACATCACCAAGAAGTTTCTAAGAAAGCTTCTTTCTAGTTTTCATCTGTGGATATTTCCTTTGTCACTGTAATGTTCATTGCGCTATGAAGTATCTAATTGCAGATTTCCAGAAAACTGTGCTAACAAACTGATCACTGAAGAGAAACGTGTAACTCTGTGAGTTGCATTCACACATGGCAATGCAGTTTCTCAGAAAGCTTCTCTTTAGTTATTATGTGAGGATATTTCCTTATCACCATGGGCCCCAATAGGCTCCCAAATATCACTTTGCAGATTCCACGAAAAGAGTGTTAGCAAACTGCTTCTTGAGGCAGAGGTTGTAACTCTGTGAGATGAACTCACAGATCAGAAAGAAGTTTCTCAGAAAGCTTCTTTCACGTTTTGAACGGATGAAATTTCCTTTATCAGCGTAGGCCTCAATGTGATCCAAAGAAGCCCTTCTCAGATTCCTCAAAGACAGTGTTAATGGACTGCTCCACGAAACATAAGTGTAACTCTGTGAGATGAATTCACACATCACCAAGAAGTTTCTAAGAAAGCTTCTTTCTAGTTTTCATCTGTGGATATTTCCTTTGTCACTGTAATGTTCATTGCGCTATGAAGTATCTAATTGCAGATTTCCAGAAAACTGTGCTAACAAACTGATCACTGAAGAGAAACGTGTAACTCTGTGAGTTGCATTCACACATGGCAATGCAGTTTCTCAGAAAGCTTCTCTTTAGTTATTATGTGAGGATATTTCCTTATCACCATGGGCCCCAATAGGCTCCCAATATCACTTTGCAGATTCCACGAAAAGAGTGTTAGCAAACTGCTTCTTGAGGCAGAGGTTGTAACTCTGTGAGATGAACTCACAGATCAGAAAGAAGTTTCTCAGAAAGCTTCTTTCACGTTTTGAACGGATGAAATTTCCTTTATCAGCGTAGGCCTCAATGTGATCCAAAGAAGCCCTTCTCAGATTCCTCAAAGACAGTGTTAATGGACTGCTCCACGAAACATAAGTGTAACTCTGTGAGATGAATTCACACATCACCAAGAAGTTTCTAAGAAAGCTTCTTTCTAGTTTTCATCTGTGGATATTTCCTTTGTCACTGTAATGTTCATTGCGCTATGAAGTATCTAATTGCAGATTTCCAGAAAACTGTGCTAACAAACTGATCACTGAAGAGAAACGTGTAACTCTGTGAGTTGCATTCACACATGGCAATGCAGTTTCTCAGAAAGCTTCTCTTTAGTTATTATGTGAGGATATTTCCTTATCACCATGGGCCCCAATAGGCTCCCAAATATCACTTTGCAGATTCCACGAAAAGAGTGTTAGCAAACTGCTTCTTGAGGCAGAGGTTGTAACTCTGTGAGATGAACTCACAGATCAGAAAGAAGTTTCTCAGAAAGCTTCTTTCACGTTTTGAACGGATGAAATTTCCTTTATCAGCGTAGGCCTCAATGTGATCCAAAGAAGCCCTTCTCAGATTCCTCAAAGACAGTGTTAATGGACTGCTCCACGAAACATAAGTGTAACTCTGTGAGATGAATTCACACATCACCAAGAAGTTTCTAAGAAAGCTTCTTTCTAGTTTTCATCTGTGGATATTTCCTTTGTCACTGTAATGTTCATTGCGCTATGAAGTATCTAATTGCAGATTTCCAGAAAACTGTGCTAACAAACTGATCACTGAAGAGAAACGTGTAACTCTGTGAGTTGCATTCACACATGGCAATGCAGTTTCTCAGAAAGCTTCTCTTTAGTTATTATGTGAGGATATTTCCTTTATCACCATGGGCCCCAATAGGCTCCCAAATATCACTTTGCAGATTCCACGAAAAGATGTTAGCAAACTGCTTCTTGAGGCAGAGGTTGTAACTCTGTGAGATGAACTCACAGATCAGAAAGACGTTTCTCAGAAAACTTCTTTCACGTTTTGAACGGATGAAATTTCCTTTATCAGCGTAGGCCTCAATGTGATCCAAAGAAGCCCTTCTCAGATTCCTCAAAGACAGTGTTAATGGACTGCTCCACGAAACATAAGTGTAACTCTGTGAGATGAATTCACACATCACCAAGAAGTTTCTAAGAAAGCTTCTTTCTAGTTTTCATCTGTGGATATTTCCTTTGTCACTGTAATGTTCATTGCGCTATGAAGTATCTAATTGCAGATTTCCAGAAAACTGTGCTAACAAACTGATCACTGAAGAGAAACGTGTAACTCTGTGAGTTGCATTCACACATGGCAATGCAGTTTCTCAGAAAGCTTCTCTTTAGTTATTATGTGAGGATATTTCCTTTATCACCATGGGCCCCAATAGGCTCCCAAATATCACTTTGCAGATTCCACGAAAAAGTGTTAGCAAACTGCTTCTTGAGGCAGAGGTTGTAACTCTGTGAGATGAACTCACAGATCAGAAAGAAGTTTCTCAGAAAGCTTCTTTCACGTTTTGAACGGATGAAATTTCCTTTATCAGCGTAGGCCTCAATGTGATCCAAAGAAGCCCTTCTCAGATTCCTCAAAGACAGTGTTAATGGACTGCTCCACGAAACATAAGTGTAACTCTGTGAGATGAATTCACACATCACCAAGAAGTTTCTAAGAAAGCTTCTTTCTAGTTTTCATCTGTGGATATTTCCTTTGTCACTGAAATGTTCATTGCGCTATGAAGTATCTAATTGCAGATTTCCAGAAAACTGTGCTAACAAACTGATCACTGAAGAGAAACGTGTAACTCTGAGGTGCATTCACACATGGCAATGTTTCTCAGAAAGCTTCTCTTTAGTTATTATGTGAGGATATTTCCTTATCACCATGGGCCCCAATAGGCTCCCAAATATCACTTTGCAGATTCCACGAAAAGAGTGTTAGCAAACTGCTTCTTGAGGCAGAGGTTGTAACTCTGTGAGATGAACTCACAGATCAGAAAGAAGTTTCTCAGAAAGCTTCTTTCACGTTTTGAACGGATGAAATTTCCTTTATCAGCGTAGGCCTCAATGTGATCCAAAGAAGCCCTTCTCAGATTCCTCAAAGACAGTGTTAATGGACTGCTCCACGAAACATAAGTGTAACTCTGTGAGATGAATTCACACATCACCAAGAAGTTTCTAAGAAAGCTTCTTTCTAGTTTTCATCTGTGGATATTTCCTTTGTCACTGTAATGTTCATTGCGCTATGAAGTATCTAATTGCAGATTTCCAGAAAACTGTGCTAACAAACTGATCACTGAAGAGAAACGTGTAACTCTGTGAGTTGCATTCACACATGGCAATGCAGTTTCTCAGAAAGCTTCTCTTTAGTTATTATGTGAGGATATTTCCTTATCACCATGGGCCCCAATAGGCTCCCAAATATCACTTTGCAGATTCCACGAAAAGAGTGTTAGCAAACTGCTTCTTGAGGCAGAGGTTGTAACTCTGTGAGATGAACTCACAGATCAGAAAGAAGTTTCTCAGAAAGCTTCTTTCACGTTTTGAACGGATGAAATTTCCTTTATCAGCGTAGGCCTCAATGTGATCCAAAGAAGCCCTTCTCAGATTCCTCAAAGACAGTGTTAATGGACTGCTCCACGAAACATAAGTGTAACTCTGTGAGATGAATTCACACATCACCAAGAAGTTTCTAAGAAAGCTTCTTTCTAGTTTTCATCTGTGGATATTTCCTTTGTCACTGTAATGTTCATTGCGCTATGAAGTATCTAATTGCAGATTTCCAGAAAACTGTGCTAACAAACTGATCACTGAAGAGAAACGTGTAACTCTGTGAGTTGCATTCACACATGGCAATGCAGTTTCTCAGAAAGCTTCTCTTTAGTTATTATGTGAGGATATTTCCTTTATCACCATGGGCCCCAATAGGCTCCCAAATATCACTTTGCAGATTCCACGAAAAGAGTGTTAGCAAACTGCTTCTTGAGGCAGAGGTTGTAACTCTGTGAGATGAACTCACAGATCAGAAAGAAGTTTCTCAGAAAGCTTCTTTCACGTTTTGAACGGATGAAATTTCCTTTATCAGCGTAGGCCTCAATGTGATCCAAAGAAGCCCTTCTCAGATTCCTCAAAGACAGTGTTAATGGACTGCTCCACGAAACATAAGTGTAACTCTGTGAGATGAATTCACACATCACCAAGAAGTTTCTAAGAAAGCTTCTTTCTAGTTTTCATCTGTGGATATTTCCTTTGTCACTGTAATGTTCATTGCGCTATGAAGTATCTAATTGCAGATTTCCAGAAAACTGTGCTAACAAACTGATCACTGAAGAGAAACGTGTAACTCTGTGAGTTGCATTCACACATGGCAATGCAGTTTCTCAGAAAGCTTCTCTTTAGTTATTATGTGAGGATATTTCCTTATCACCATGGGCCCCAATAGGCTCCCAAATATCACTTTGCAGATTCCACGAAAAGAGTGTTAGCAAACTGCTTCTTGAGGCAGAGGTTGTAACTCTGTGAGATGAACTCACAGATCAGAAAGAAGTTTCTCAGAAAGCTTCTTTCACGTTTTGAACGGATGAAATTTCCTTTATCAGCGTAGGCCTCAATGTGATCCAAAGAAGCCCTTCTCAGATTCCTCAAAGACAGTGTTAATGGACTGCTCCACGAAACATAAGTGTAACTCTGTGAGATGAATTCACACATCACCAAGAAGTTTCTAAGAAAGCTTCTTTCTAGTTTTCATCTGTGGATATTTCCTTTGTCACTGTAATGTTCATTGCGCTATGAAGTATCTAATTGCAGATTTCCAGAAAACTGTGCTAACAAACTGATCACTGAAGAGAAACGTGTAACTCTGTGAGTTGCATTCACACATGGCAATGCAGTTTCTCAGAAAGCTTCTCTTTAGTTATTATGTGAGGATATTTCCTTATCACCATGGGCCCCAATAGGCTCCCAAATATCACTTTGCAGATTCCACGAAAAGAGTGTTAGCAAACTGCTTCTTGAGGCAGAGGTTGTAACTCTGTGAGATGAACTCACAGATCAGAAAGAAGTTTCTCAGAAAGCTTCTTTCACGTTTTGAACGGATGAAATTTCCTTTATCAGCGTAGGCCTCAATGTGATCCAAAGAAGCCCTTCTCAGATTCCTCAAAGACAGTGTTAATGGACTGCTCCACGAAACATAAGTGTAACTCTGTGAGATGAATTCACACATCACCAAGAAGTTTCTAAGAAAGCTTCTTTCTAGTTTTCATCTGTGGATATTTCCTTTGTCACTGTATGTTCATTGCGCTATGAAGTATCTAATTGCAGATTTCCAGAAAACTGTGCTAACAAACTGATCACTGAAGAGAAACGTGTAACTCTGTGAGTTGCATTCACACATGGCAATGCAGTTTCTCAGAAAGCTTCTCTTTAGTTATTATGTGAGGATATTTCCTTATCACCATGGGCCCCAATAGGCTCCCAAATATCACTTTGCAGATTCCACGAAAAGTGTTAGCAAACTGCTTCTTGAGGCAGAGGTTGTAACTCTGTGAGATGAACTCACAGATCAGAAAGAAGTTTCTCAGAAAGCTTCTTTCACGTTTTGAACGGATGAAATTTCCTTTATCAGCGTAGGCCTCAATGTGATCCAAAGAAGCCCTTCTCAGATTCCTCAAAGACAGTGTTAATGGACTGCTCCACGAAACATAAGTGTAACTCTGTGAGATGAATTCACACATCACCAAGAAGTTTCTAAGAAAGCTTCTTTCTAGTTTTCATCTGTGGATATTTCCTTTGTCACTGTAATGTTCATTGCGCTATGAAGTATCTAATTGCAGATTTCCAGAAAACTGTGCTAACAAACTGATCACTGAAGAGAAACGTGTAACTCTGTGAGTTGCATTCACACATGGCAATGCAGTTTCTCAGAAAGCTTCTCTTTAGTTATTATGTGAGGATATTTCCTTATCACCATGGGCCCCAATAGGCTCCCAAATATCACTTTGCAGATTCCACGAAAAGAGTGTTAGCAAACTGCTTCTTGAGGCAGAGGTTGTAACTCTGTGAGATGAACTCACAGATCAGAAAGAAGTTTCTCAGAAAGCTTCTTTCACGTTTTGAACGGATGAAATTTCCTTTATCAGCGTAGGCCTCAATGTGATCCAAAGAAGCCCTTCTCAGATTCCTCAAAGACAGTGTTAATGGACTGCTCCACGAAACATAAGTGTAACTCTGTGAGATGAATTCACACATCACCAAGAAGTTTCTAAGAAAGCTTCTTTCTAGTTTTCATCTGTGGATATTTCCTTTGTCACTGTAATGTTCATTGCGCTATGAAGTATCTAATTGCAGATTTCCAGAAAACTGTGCTAACAAACTGATCACTGAAGAGAAACGTGTAACTCTGTGAGTTGCATTCACACATGGCAATGCAGTTTCTCAGAAAGCTTCTCTTTAGTTATTATGTGAGGATATTTCCTTTATCACCATGGGCCCCAATAGGCTCCCAAATATCACTTTGCAGATTCCACGAAAAGAGTGTTAGCAAACTGCTTCTTGAGGCAGAGGTTGTAACTCTGTGAGATGAACTCACAGATCAGAAAGAAGTTTCTCAGAAAGCTTCTTTCACGTTTTGAACGGATGAAATTTCCTTTATCAGCGTAGGCCTCAATGTGATCCAAAGAAGCCCTTCTCAGATTCCTCAAAGACAGTGTTAATGGACTGCTCCACGAAACATAAGTGTAACTCTGTGAGATGAATTCACACATCACCAAGAAGTTTCTAAGAAAGCTTCTTTCTAGTTTTCATCTGTGGATATTTCCTTTGTCACTGTAATGTTCATTGCGCTATGAAGTATCTAATTGCAGATTTCCAGAAAACTGTGCTAACAAACTGATCACTGAAGAGAAACGTGTAACTCTGTGAGTTGCATTCACACATGGCAATGCAGTTTCTCAGAAAGCTTCTCTTTAGTTATTATGTGAGGATATTTCCTTTATCACCATGGGCCCCAATAGGCTCCCAAATATCACTTTGCAGATTCCACCGAAAAGAGTGTTAGCAAACTGCTTCTTGAGGCAGAGGTTGTAACTCTGTGAGATGAACTCACAGATCAGAAAGAAGTTTCTCAGAAAGCTTCTTTCACGTTTTGAACGGATGAAATTTCCTTTATCAGCGTAGGCCTCAATGTGATCCAAAGAAGCCCTTCTCAGATTCCTCAAAGACAGTGTTAATGGACTGCTCCACGAAACATAAGTGTAACTCTGTGAGATGAATTCACACATCACCAAGAAGTTTCTAAGAAAGCTTCTTTCTAGTTTTCATCTGTGGATATTTCCTTTGTCACTGTAATGTTCATTGCGCTATGAAGTATCTAATTGCAGATTTCCAGAAAACTGTGCTAACAAACTGATCACTGAAGAGAAACGTGTAACTCTGTGAGTTGCATTCACACATGGCAATGCAGTTTCTCAGAAAGCTTCTCTTTAGTTATTATGTGAGGATATTTCCTTATCACCATGGGCCCCAATAGGCTCCCAAATATCACTTTGCAGATTCCACGAAAAGAGTGTTAGCAAACTGCTTCTTGAGGCAGAGGTTGTAACTCTGTGAGATGAACTCACAGATCAGAAAGAAGTTTCTCAGAAAGCTTCTTTCACGTTTTGAACGGATGAAATTTCCTTTATCAGCGTAGGCCTCAATGTGATCCAAAGAAGCCCTTCTCAGATTCCTCAAAGACAGTGTTAATGGACTGCTCCACGAAACATAAGTGTAACTCTGTGAGATGAATTCACACATCACCAAGAAGTTTCTAAGAAAGCTTCTTTCTAGTTTTCATCTGTGGATATTTCCTTTGTCACTGTAATGTTCATTGCGCTATGAAGTATCTAATTGCAGATTTCCAGAAAACTGTGCTAACAAACTGATCACTGAAGAGAAACGTGTAACTCTGTGAGTTGCATTCACACATGGCAATGCAGTTTCTCAGAAAGCTTCTCTTTAGTTATTATGTGAGGATATTTCCTTATCACCATGGGCCCCAATAGGCTCCCAAATATCACTTTGCAGATTCCACGAAAAGAGTGTTAGCAAACTGCTTCTTGAGGCAGAGGTTGTAACTCTGTGAGATGAACTCACAGATCAGAAAGAAGTTTCTCAGAAAGCTTCTTTCACGTTTTGAACGGATGAAATTTCCTTTATCAGCGTAGGCCTCAATGTGATCCAAAGAAGCCCTTCTCAGATTCCTCAAAGACAGTGTTAATGGACTGCTCCACGAAACATAAGTGTAACTCTGTGAGATGAATTCACACATCACCAAGAAGTTTCTAAGAAAGCTTCTTTCTAGTTTTCATCTGTGGATATTTCCTTTGTCACTGTAATGTTCATTGCGCTATGAAGTATCTAATTGCAGATTTCCAGAAAACTGTGCTAACAAACTGATCACTGAAGAGAAACGTGTAACTCTGTGAGTTGCATTCACACATGGCAATGCAGTTTCTCAGAAAGCTTCTCTTTAGTTATTATGTGAGGATATTTCCTTTATCACCATGGGCCCCAATAGGCTCCCAAATATCACTTTGCAGATTCCACGAAAAGAGTGTTAGCAAACTGCTTCTTGAGGCAGAGGTTGTAACTCTGTGAGATGAACTCACAGATCAGAAAGAAGTTTCTCAGAAAGCTTCTTTCACGTTTTGAACGGATGAAATTTCCTTTATCAGCGTAGGCCTCAATGTGATCCAAAGAAGCCCTTCTCAGATTCCTCAAAGACAGTGTTAATGGACTGCTCCACGAAACATAAGTGTAACTCTGTGAGATGAATTCACACATCACCAAGAAGTTTCTAAGAAAGCTTCTTTCTAGTTTTCATCTGTGGATATTTCCTTTGTCACTGTAATGTTCATTGCGCTATGAAGTATCTAATTGCAGATTTCCAGAAAACTGTGCTAACAAACTGATCACTGAAGAGAAACGTGTAACTCTGTGAGTTGCATTCACACATGGCAATGCAGTTTCTCAGAAAGCTTCTCTTTAGTTATTATGTGAGGATATTTCCTTTATCACCATGGGCCCCAATAGGCTCCCAAATATCACTTTGCAGATTCCACGAAAAGAGTGTTAGCAAACTGCTTCTTGAGGCAGAGGTTGTAACTCTGTGAGATGAACTCACAGATCAGAAAGAAGTTTCTCAGAAAGCTTCTTTCACGTTTTGAACGGATGAAATTTCCTTTATCAGCGTAGGCCTCAATGTGATCCAAAGAAGCCCTTCTCAGATTCCTCAAAGACAGTGTTAATGGACTGCTCCACGAAACATAAGTGTAACTCTGTGAGATGAATTCACACATCACCAAGAAGTTTCTAAGAAAGCTTCTTTCTAGTTTTCATCTGTGGATATTTCCTTTGTCACTGTAATGTTCATTGCGCTATGAAGTATCTAATTGCAGATTTCCAGAAAACTGTGCTAACAAACTGATCACTGAAGAGAAACGTGTAACTCTGTGAGTTGCATTCACACATGGCAATGCAGTTTCTCAGAAAGCTTCTCTTTAGTTATTATGTGAGGATATTTCCTTATCACACATGGGCCCCAATAGGCTCCCAAATATCACTTTGCAGATTCCACGAAAAGAGTGTTAGCAAACTGCTTCTTGAGGCAGAGGTTGTAACTCTGTGAGATGAACTCACAGATCAGAAAGAAGTTTCTCAGAAAGCTTCTTTCACGTTTTGAACGGATGAAATTTCCTTTATCAGCGTAGTGTGATCCAAAGAAGCCCTTCTCAGATTCCTCAAAGACAGTGTTAATGGACTGCTCCACGAAACATAAGTGTAACTCTGTGAGATGAATTCACACATCACCAAGAAGTTTCTAAGAAAGCTTCTTTCTAGTTTTCATCTGTGGATATTTCCTTTGTCACTGTAATGTTCATTGCGCTATGAAGTATCTAATTGCAGATTTCCAGAAAACTGTGCTAACAAACTGATCACTGAAGAGAAACGTGTAACTCTGTGAGTTGCATTCACACATGGCAATGCAGTTTCTCAGAAAGCTTCTCTTTAGTTATTATGTGAGGATATTTCCTTATCACCATGGGCCCCAATAGGCTCCCAAATATCACTTTGCAGATTCCACGAAAAGAGTGTTAGCAAACTGCTTCTTGAGGCAGAGGTTGTAACTCTGTGAGATGAACTCACAGATCAGAAAGAAGTTTCTCAGAAAGCTTCTTTCACGTTTTGAACGGATGAAATTTCCTTTATCAGCGTAGGCCTCAATGTGATCCAAAGAAGCCCTTCTCAGATTCCTCAAAGACAGTGTTAATGGACTGCTCCACGAAACATAAGTGTAACTCTGTGAGATGAATTCACACATCACCAAGAAGTTTCTAAGAAAGCTTCTTTCTAGTTTTCATCTGTGGATATTTCCTTTGTCACTGTAATGTTCATTGCGCTATGAAGTATCTAATTGCAGATTTCCAGAAAACTGTGCTAACAAACTGATCACTGAAGAGAAACGTGTAACTCTGTGAGTTGCATTCACACATGGCAATGCAGTTTCTCAGAAAGCTTCTCTTTAGTTATTATGTGAGGATATTTCCTTATCACCATGGGCCCCAATAGGCTCCCAAATATCACTTTGCAGATTCCACGAAAAGAGTGTTAGCAAACTGCTTCTTGAGGCAGAGGTTGTAACTCTGTGAGATGAACTCACAGATCAGAAAGAAGTTTCTCAGAAAGCTTCTTTCACGTTTTGAACGGATGAAATTTCCTTTATCAGCGTAGGCCTCAATGTGATCCAAAGAAGCCCTTCTCAGATTCCTCAAAGACAGTGTTAATGGACTGCTCCACGAAACATAAGTGTAACTCTGTGAGATGAATTCACACATCACCAAGAAGTTTCTAAGAAAGCTTCTTTCTAGTTTTCATCTGTGGATATTTCCTTTGTCACTGTAATGTTCATTGCGCTATGAAGTATCTAATTGCAGATTTCCAGAAAACTGTGCTAACAAACTGATCACTGAAGAGAAACGTGTAACTCTGTGAGTTGCATTCACACATGGCAATGCAGTTTCTCAGAAAGCTTCTCTTTAGTTATTATGTGAGGATATTTCCTTATCACCATGGGCCCCAATAGGCTCCCAATATCACTTTGCAGATTCCACGAAAAGAGTGTTAGCAAACTGCTTCTTGAGGCAGAGGTTGTAACTCTGTGAGATGAACTCACAGATCAGAAAGAAGTTTCTCAGAAAGCTTCTTTCACGTTTTGAACGGATGAAATTTCCTTTATCAGCGTAGGCCTCAATGTGATCCAAAGAAGCCCTTCTCAGATTCCTCAAAGACAGTGTTAATGGACTGCTCCACGAAACATAAGTGTAACTCTGTGAGATGAATTCACACATCACCAAGAAGTTTCTAAGAAAGCTTCTTTCTAGTTTTCATCTGTGGATATTTCCTTTGTCACTGTAATGTTCATTGCGCTATGAAGTATCTAATTGCAGATTTCCAGAAAACTGTGCTAACAAACTGATCACTGAAGAGAAACGTGTAACTCTGTGAGTTGCATTCACACATGGCAATGCAGTTTCTCAGAAAGCTTCTCTTTAGTTATTATGTGAGGATATTTCCTTATCACCATGGGCCCCAATAGGCTCCCAAATATCACTTTGCAGATTCCACGAAAAGAGTGTTAGCAAACTGCTTCTTGAGGCAGAGGTTGTAACTCTGTGAGATGAACTCACAGATCAGAAAGAAGTTTCTCAGAAAGCTTCTTTCACGTTTTGAACGGATGAAATTTCCTTTATCAGCGTAGGCCTCAATGTGATCCAAAGAAGCCCTTCTCAGATTCCTCAAAGACAGTGTTAATGGACTGCTCCACGAAACATAAGTGTAACTCTGTGAGATGAATTCACACATCACCAAGAAGTTTCTAAGAAAGCTTCTTTCTAGTTTTCATCTGTGGATATTTCCTTTGTCACTGTAATGTTCATTGCGCTATGAAGTATCTAATTGCAGATTTCCAGAAAACTGTGCTAACAAACTGATCACTGAAGAGAAACGTGTAACTCTGTGAGTTGCATTCACACATGGCAATGCAGTTTCTCAGAAAGCTTCTCTTTAGTTATTATGTGAGGATATTTCCTTTATCACCATGGGCCCCAATAGGCTCCCAAATATCACTTTGCAGATTCCACGAAAAGAGTGTTAGCAAACTGCTTCTTGAGGCAGAGGTTGTAACTCTGTGAGATGAACTCACAGATCAGAAAGAAGTTTCTCAGAAAGCTTCTTTCACGTTTTGAACGGATGAAATTTCCTTTATCACCGTAGGCCTCAATGTGATCCAAAGAAGCCCTTCTCAGATTCCTCAAAGACAGTGTTAATGGACTGCTCCACGAAACATAAGTGTAACTCTGTGAGATGAATTCACACATCACCAAGAAGTTTCTAAGAAAGCTTCTTTCTAGTTTTCATCTGTGGATATTTCCTTTGTCACTGTAATGTTCATTGCGCTATGAAGTATCTAATTGCAGATTTCCAGAAAACTGTGCTAACAAACTGATCACTGAAGAGAAACGTGTAACTCTGTGAGTTGCATTCACACATGGCAATGCAGTTTCTCAGAAAGCTTCTCTTTAGTTATTATGTGAGGATATTTCCTTTACCATCAAGGGCCCCAATAGGCTCCCAAATATCACTTTGCAGATTCCACAAGAAGAGTGTTAGCAAACTGCTTCTTGAGGCAGAGGTTGTAACTCTGTGAGATGAACTCACAGATCAGAAAGAAGTTTCTCAGAAAGCTTCTTTCACGTTTTGAACGGATGAAATTTCCTTTATCAGCGTAGGCCTCAATGTGATCCAAAGAAGCCCTTCTCAGATTCCTCAAAGACAGTGTTAATGGACTGCTCCACGAAACAGTGTAACTCTGTGAGATGAATTCACACATCACCAAGAAGTTTCTAAGAAAGCTTCTTTCTAGTTTTCATCTGTGGATATTTCCTTTGTCACTGTAATGTTCATTGCGCTATGAAGTATCTAATTGCAGATTTCCAGAAAACTGTGCTAACAAACTGATCACTGAAGAGAAACGTGTAACTCTGTGAGTTGCATTCACACATGGCAATGCAGTTTCTCAGAAAGCTTCTCTTTAGTTATTATGTGAGGATATTTCCTTATCACCATGGGCCCCAATAGGCTCCCAAATATCACTTTGCAGATTCCACGAAAAGAGTGTTAGCAAACTGCTTCTTGAGGCAGAGGTTGTAACTCTGTGAGATGAACTCACAGATCAGAAAGAAGTTTCTCAGAAAGCTTCTTTCACGTTTTGAACGGATGAAATTTCCTTTATCAGCGTAGGCCTCAATGTGATCCAAAGAAGCCCTTCTCAGATTCCTCAAAGACAGTGTTAATGGACTGCTCCACGAAACATAAGTGTAACTCTGTGAGATGAATTCACACATCACCAAGAAGTTTCTAAGAAAGCTTCTTTCTAGTTTTCATCTGTGGATATTTCCTTTGTCACTGTAATGTTCATTGCGCTATGAAGTATCTAATTGCAGATTTCCAGAAAACTGTGCTAACAAACTGATCACTGAAGAGAAACGTGTAACTCTGTGAGTTGCATTCACACATGGCAATGCAGTTTCTCAGAAAGCTTCTCTTTAGTTATTATGTGAGGATATTTCCTTTATCACCATGGGCCCCAATAGGCTCCCAAATATCACTTTGCAGATTCCACGAAAAGAGTGTTAGCAAACTGCTTCTTGAGGCAGAGTTGTAACTCTGTGAGATGAACTCACAGATCAGAAAGAAGTTTCTCAGAAAGCTTCTTTCACGTTTTGAACGGATGAAATTTCCTTTATCAGCGTAGGCCTCAATGTGATCCAAAGAAGCCCTTCTCAGATTCCTCAAAGACAGTGTTAATGGACTGCTCCACGAAACATAAGTGTAACTCTGTGAGATGAATTCACACATCACCAAGAAGTTTCTAAGAAAGCTTCTTTCTTTTTTCATCTGTGGATATTTCCTTTGTCACTGTAATGTTCATTGCGCTATGAAGTATCTAATTGCAGATTTCCAGAAAACTGTGCTAACAAACTGATCACTGAAGAGAAACGTGTAACTCTGTGAGTTGCATTCACACATGGCAATGCAGTTTCTCAGAAAGCTTCTCTTTAGTTATTATGTGAGGATATTTCCTTTATCACCATGGGCCCCAATAGGCTCCCAAATATCACTTTGCAGATTCCACGAAAAGAGTGTTAGCAAACTGCTTCTTGAGGCAGAGGTTGTAACTCTGTGAGATGAACTCACAGATCAGAAAGAAGTTTCTCAGAAAGCTTCTTTCACGTTTTGAACGGATGAAATTTCCTTTATCAGCGTAGGCCTCAATGTGATCCAAAGAAGCCCTTCTCAGATTCCTCAAAGACAGTGTTAATGGACTGCTCCACGAAACATAAGTGTAACTCTGTGAGATGAATTCACACATCACCAAGAAGTTTCTAAGAAAGCTTCTTTCTAGTTTTCATCTGTGGATATTTCCTTTGTCACTGTAATGTTCATTGCGCTATGAAGTATCTAATTGCAGATTTCCAGAAAACTGTGCTAACAAACTGATCACTGAAGAGAAACGTGTAACTCTGTGAGTTGCATTCACACATGGCAATGCAGTTTCTCAGAAAGCTTCTCTTTAGTTATTATGTGAGGATATTTCCTTTATCACCATGGGCCCCAATAGGCTCCCAAATATCACTTTGCAGATTCCACGAAAAGAGTGTTAGCAAACTGCTTCTTGAGGCAGAGGTTGTAACTCTGTGAGATGAACTCACAGATCAGAAAGAAGTTTCTCAGAAAGCTTCTTTCACGTTTTGAACGGATGAAATTTCCTTTATCAGCGTAGGCCTCAATGTGATCCAAAGAAGCCCTTCTCAGATTCCTCAAAGACAGTGTTAATGGACTGCTCCACGAAACATAAGTGTAACTCTGTGAGATGAATTCACACATCACCAAGAAGTTTCTAAGAAAGCTTCTTTCTAGTTTTCATCTGTGGATATTTCCTTTGTCACTGTAATGTTCATTGCGCTATGAAGTATCTAATTGCAGATTTCCAGAAAACTGTGCTAACAAACTGATCACTGAAGAGAAACGTGTAACTCTGTGAGTTGCATTCACACATGGCAATGCAGTTTCTCAGAAAGCTTCTCTTTAGTTATTATGTGAGGATATTTCCTTTATCACCATGGGCCCCAATAGGCTCCCAAATATCACTTTGCAGATTCCACGAAAAGAGTGTTAGCAAACTGCTTCTTGAGGCAGAGGTTGTAACTCTGTGAGATGAACTCACAGATCAGAAAGAAGTTTCTCAGAAAGCTTCTTTCACGTTTTGAACGGATGAAATTTCCTTTATCAGCGTAGGCCTCAATGTGATCCAAAGAAGCCCTTCTCAGATTCCTCAAAGACAGTGTTAATGGACTGCTCCACGAAACATAAGTGTAACTCTGTGAGATGAATTCACACATCACCAAGAAGTTTCTAAGAAAGCTTCTTTCTAGTTTTCATCTGTGGATATTTCCTTTGTCACTGTAATGTTCATTGCGCTATGAAGTATCTAATTGCAGATTTCCAGAAAACTGTGCTAACAAACTGATCACTGAAGAGAAACGTGTAACTCTGTGAGTTGCATTCACACATGGCAATGCAGTTTCTCAGAAAGCTTCTCTTTAGTTATTATGTGAGGATATTTCCTTATCACCATGGGCCCCAATAGGCTCCCAATATCACTTTGCAGATTCCACGAAAAGAGTGTTAGCAAACTGCTTCTTGAGGCAGAGGTTGTAACTCTGTGAGATGAACTCACAGATCAGAAAGAAGTTTCTCAGAAAGCTTCTTTCACGTTTTGAACGGATGAAATTTCCTTTATCAGCGTAGGCCTCAATGTGATCCAAAGAAGCCCTTCTCAGATTCCTCAAAGACAGTGTTAATGGACTGCTCCACGAAACATAAGTGTAACTCTGTGAGATGAATTCACACATCACCAAGAAGTTTCTAAGAAAGCTTCTTTCTAGTTTTCATCTGTGGATATTTCCTTTGTCACTGTAATGTTCATTGCGCTATGAAGTATCTAATTGCAGATTTCCAGAAAACTGTGCTAACAAACTGATCACTGAAGAGAAACGTGTAACTCTGTGAGTTGCATTCACACATGGCAATGCAGTTTCTCAGAAAGCTTCTCTTTAGTTATTATGTGAGGATATTTCCTTTATCACCATGGGCCCCAATAGGCTCCCAAATATCACTTTGCAGATTCCACGAAAAGAGTGTTAGCAAACTGCTTCTTGAGGCAGAGGTTGTAACTCTGTGAGATGAACTCACAGATCAGAAAGAAGTTTCTCTCAAAGCTTCTTTCACGTTTTGAACGGATGAAATTTCCTTTATCAGCGTAGGCCTCAATGTGATCCAAAGAAGCCCTTCTCAGATTCCTCAAAGACAGTGTTAATGGACTGCTCCACGAAACATAAGTGTAACTCTGTGAGATGAATTCACACATCACCAAGAAGTTTCTAAGAAAGCTTCTTTCTAGTTTTCATCTGTGGATATTTCCTTTGTCACTGTAATGTTCATTGCGCTATGAAGTATCTAATTGCAGATTTCCAGAAAACTGTGCTAACAAACTGATCACTGAAGAAACGTGTAACTCTGTGAGTTGCATTCACACATGGCAATGCAGTTTCTCAAAAGCTTCTCTTTAGTTATTATGTGAGGATATTTCCTTATCACCATGGGCCCCAATAGGCTCCCAAATATCACTTTGCAGATTCCGAAAAGAGTTAGCAATCTGCTTCTTGAGGCAGAGGTTGTAACTCTGAGATGAACTCACAGATCAGAAAGAAGTTTCTCAGAAAGCTTCTTTCACGTTTTGAACGGATGAAATTTCCTTTATCAGCGTAGGCCTCAATGTGATCCAAAGAAGCCCTTCTCAGATTCCTCAAAGACAGTGTTAATGGACTGCTCACGAAACATAAGTGTAACTCTGTGAGATGAATTCACACATCACCAAGAAGTTTCTAAGAAAGCTTCTTTCTAGTTTTCATCTGTGGATATTTCCTTTGTCACTGTTAGTTCATTGCGCTATGAAGTATCTAATTGCAGATTTCCAGAAAACTGTGCTAACAAACTGATCACTGAAGAGAAACGTGTAACTCTGTGAGTTGCATTCACACACATGGCAATGCAGTTTCTCAGAAAGCTTCTCTTTAGTTATTATGTGAGGATATTTCCTTTATCACCATGGGCCCCAATAGGCTCCCAAATATCACTTTGCAGATTCCACGAAAAGTGTTAGCAAACTGCTTCTTGAGGCAGAGGTTGTAACCTGTGAGATGAACTCACAGATCAGAAAGAAGTTTCTCAGAAAGCTTCTTTCACGTTTTGAACGGATGAAATTTCTTTATCAGCGTAGGCCTCACTGTGATCCAAAGAAGCCCTTCTCAGATTCCTCAAAGACAGTGTTAATGGACTGCTCCACGAAACATAAGTGTAACTCTGTGAGATGAATTCAACATCACCAAGAAGTTTTAAGAAAGCTTCTTTCTAGTTTTCATCTGTGGATATTTCCTTTGTCACTTATTTCATTGCGCTATGAAGTATCTAATTGCAGATTTCCAGAAAACTGTGCTAACAAACTGATCACTGAAGAGAAACGTGTAACTCTGTGAGTTGCATTCACACGTGGCAATGCAGTTTCTCAGAAAGAACTTCTCTTTAGTTATTATGTGAGGATATTTCCTTTATCACCATGGGCCCCAATAGGCTCCCAAATATCACTTTGCAGATTCCACGAAAAGAGTGTTAGCAAACTGCTTCTTGAGGCAGAGGTTGTAACTCTGTGAGATGAACTCACAGATCAGAAAGAAGTTTCTCAGAAAGCTTCTTTCACGTTTTGAACGATGATAATTTCCTATCAGCGTAGGCCTCAATGTGATCCAAGAAGCCCTTCTCAGATTCCTCAAAGACAGTGTTAATGGATGCTCCACGAAACATAAGTGTAACTCTGTGAGATGAATTCACACATCACCAAAAGTTTCTCGAAAGCTTCTTTCTAGTTTTCATTGTGGATATTTCCTTTGTCACTGTAATGTTCATTGCGCTATGAAGTATCTAATTGCAGATTTCCAGAAAACTGTGCTAACAAACTGATCACTGAAGAGAAACGTGTAACTCTGTGAGTTGCATTCACACATGGCAATGCAGTTTCTCAGAAAGCTTCTCTTTAGTATTATGTGAGGATATTTCCTTTATCACCATGGGCCCCAATAGGCTCCCAAATATCACTTTGCAGATTCCACGAAAAGAGTGTTAGCAAACTGCTTCTTGAGGCAGAGTTATAACTCTGTGAGATGAACTCACAGATCAGAAAGAAGTTTCTCAGAAAGCTTCTTTCACGTTTGAAGGATGAAATTCTTTATCAGCGTAGGCCTCAATGTGATCCAAAGAAGCCCTTCTCAGA
The DNA here is from genome assembly GCF_007565055.1 of Rhinopithecus roxellana. NCBI lineage: Eukaryota > Metazoa > Chordata > Mammalia > Primates > Cercopithecidae > Rhinopithecus > Rhinopithecus roxellana. The sequence continues at coordinate 87,891,630 of NC_044554.1, forward strand.
TTCCTCAAAGACAGTGTTAATGGACTGCTCCACGAAACATAAGTGTAACTCTGTGAGATGAATTCACACATCACCAAGAAGTTTCTAAGAAAGCTTCTTTCTAGTTTTCATCTGTGGATATTTCCTTTGTCACTGTAATGTTCATTGCGCTATGAAGTATCTAATTGCAGATTTCCAGAAAACTGTGCTAACAAACTGATCACTGAAGAGAAACGTGTAACTCTGTGAGTTGCATTCACACATGGCAATGCAGTTTCTCAGAAAGCTCTCTTTAGTTATTATGTGAGGATATTTCCTTTATCACCATGGGCCCCAATAGGCTCCCAAATATCACTTTGCAGATTCCACGAAAAGTGTTAGCAAACTGCTTCTTGAGGCAGAGGTTGTAACTCTGTGAGATGAACTCACAGATCAGAAAGAAGTTTCTCAGAAAGCTTCTTTCACGTTTTGAACGGATGAAATTTCCTTTATCAGCGTAGGCCTCAATGTGATCCAAAGAAGCCCTTCTCAGATTCCTCAAAGACAGTGTTAATGGACTGCTCCACGAAACATAAGTGTAACTCTGTGAGATGAATTCACATCACCAAGAAGTTTCTAAGAAAGCTTCTTTCTAGTTTCATCTGTGGATATTTCCTTTGTCACTGTAATGTTCATTGCGCTATGAAGTATCTAATTGCAGATTTCCAGAAAACTGTGCTAACAAACTGATCACTGAAGAGAAACGTGTAACTCTGTGAGTTGCATTCACACATGGCAATGCAGTTTCTCAGAAAGCTTCTCTTTAGTATTATGTGAGGATATTTCCTTTATCACCATGGGCCCCAATAGGCTCCCAAATATCACTTTGCAGATTCCACGAAAAGAGTGTTAGCAAACTGCTTCTTGAGGCAGAGGTTGTAACTCTGTGAGATGAACTCACAGATCAGAAAGAAGTTTCTCAGAAAGCTTCTTTCACGTTTTGAACGGATGAAATTTCCTTTATCAGCGTAGGCCTCAATGTGATCCAAAGAAGCCCTTCTCAGATTCCTCAAAGACAGTGTTATGGACTGCTCCACGAAACATAAGTGTAACTCTGTGAGATGAATTCACACATCACCAAGAAGTTTCTAAGAAAGCTTCTTTCTAGTTTTCATTGTGGATATTTCCTTGTCACTGTAATGTTCATTGCGCTATGAAGTATCTAATTGCAGATTTCCAGAAAACTGTGCTAACAAACTGATCACTGAAGAGAAACGTGTAACTCTGTGAGTTGTTCATTCACACATGGCAATGCAGTTTCTCAGAAAGCTTCTCTTTAGTTATTATGTGAGGATATTTCCTTTATCACCATGGGCCCCAATAGGCTCCCAAATATCACTTTGCAGATTCCACGAAAAGGGTGTTAGCAAACTGCTTCTTGAGGCAGAGGTTGTAACTCTGTGAGATGAACTCACAGATCAGAAAGAAGTTTCTCAGAAAGCTTCTTTCACGTTTTGAACGGATGAAATTTCCTTTATCAGCGTAGGCCTCAATGTGATCCAAAGAAGCCCTTCTCAGATTCCTCAAAGACAGTGTTAATGGACTGCTCCACGAAACATAAGTGTAACTCTGTGAGATGATTCACACATCACCAAGAAGTTTCTAAGAAAGCTTCTTTCTAGTTTTCATCTGTGATATTTCCTTGTCACTGAATGTTCATTGCGCTATGAAGTATCTAATTGCAGATTTCCAGAAAACTGTGCTAACAAACTGATCACTGAAGAGAAACGTGTAACTCTGTGAGTTGCATTCACACATGGCAATGCAGTTTCTCAGAAAGCTTCTCTTTAGTATTATGTGAGGATATTCCTTATCACCATGGGCCCCAATAGGCTCCCAATATCACTTTGCAGATTCCACGAAAAGAGTGTTAGCAAACTGCTTCTTGAGGCAGAGGTTGTAACTCTGTGAGATGAACTCACAGATCAGAAAGAAGTTTTCAGAAAGCTTCTTTCACGTTTTGAACGGATGAAATTTCCTTTATCAGCGTAGGCCTCAATGTGATCCAAAGAAGCCCTTCTCAGATTCCTCAAAGACAGTGTTAATGGACTGCTCCACGAAACATAAGTGTAACTCTGTGAGATGAATTCACACATCACCAAGAAGTTTCTAAGAAAGCTTCTTTCTAGTTTTCATCTGTGGATATTTCCTTTGTCACTGTAATGTTCATTGCGCTATGAAGTATCTAATTGCAGATTTCCAGAAAACTGTGCTAACAAACTGATCACTGAAGAGAAACGTGTAACTCTCTGACTTGCATTCACACATGGCAAAGCAGTTTCTCAGAAAGCTTCTCTTTAGTTATTATGTGAGGATATTTCCTTTATCACCATGGGCCCCAATAGGCTCCCAAATATCACTTTGCAGATTCCACGAAAAGATGTTAGCAAACTGCTTCTTGAGGCAGAGGTTGTAACTCTGTGAGATGAACTCACAGATCAGAAAGAAGTTTCTCAGAAAGCTTCTTTCACGTTTTGAACGGATGAAATTTCCTTTATCAGCGTAGGCCTCAATGTGATCCAAAGAAGCCCTTGTCAGATTCCTCAAAGACAGTGTTAATGGACTGCTCCACGAAACATAAGTGTAACTCTGTGAGATGAATTCACACATCACCAAGAAGTTTCTAAGAAAGCTTCTTTCTATTTCATCTGTGGATATTTCCTTTGTCACTGTAATGTTCATTGCTATGAAGTATCTAATTGCAGATTTCCAGAAAACTGTGCTAACAAACTGATCACTGAAGAGAAACGTGTAACTCTGTGAGTTGCATTCACACATGGCAATGCAGTTTCTCAGAAAGCTTCTCTTTAGTTATTATGTGAGAATTTCCTTTATCACCATGGGCCCCAATAGGCTCCCAATATCACTTTGCAGATTCCACGAAAAGAGTGTTAGCAAACTGCTTCTTGAGGCAGAGGTTGTAACTCTGTGAGATGAACTCACAGATCAGAAAGAAGTTTCTCAGAAAGCTTCTTTCACGTTTTGAACGGATGAAATTTCCTTTATCAGCGTAGGCCTCAATGTGATCCAAAGAAGCCCTTCTCAGATTCCTCAAAGACAGTGTTAATGGACTGCTCCACGAAACATAAGTGTAACTCTGTGAGATGAATTCACACATCACCAAGAAGTTTCTAAGAAAGCTTCTTTCTAGTTTTCATCTGTGGATATTTCCTTTGTCACTGTAATGTTCATTGCGCTATGAAGTATCTAATGCAGATTTCCAGAAAACTGTGCTAACAAACTGATCACTGAAGAGAAACGTGTAACTCTGTGAGTTGCATTCACACATGGCAATGCAGTTTCTCAGAAAGCTTCTCTTTAGTTATTATGTGAGGATATTTCCTTTATCACCATGGGCCCCAATAGGCTCCCAAATATCACTTTGCAGATTCCACGAAAAGAGTGTTAGCAAACTGCTTCTTGAGGCAGAGGTTGTAACTCTGTGAGATGAACTCACAGATCAGAAAGAAGTTTCTCAGAAAGCTTCTTTCACGTTTTGAACGGATGAAATTTCCTTTATCAGCGTAGGCCTCAATGTGATCCAAAGAAGCCCTTCTCAGATTCCTCAAAGACAGTGTTAATGGACTGCTCCACGAAACATAAGTGTAACTCTGTGAGATGAATTCACACATCACCAAGAAGTTTCTAAGAAAGCTTCTTTCTAGTTTTCATCTGTGGATATTTCCTTTGTCACTGTTAATGTTCATTGCGCTATGAAGTATCTAATTGCAGATTTCCAGAAAACTGTGCTAACAAACTGATCACTGAAGAGAAACGTGTAACTCTGTGAGTTGCATTCACACATGGCAATGCAGTTTCTCAGAAGCTTCTCTTTAGTTATTATGTGAGGATATTTCCTTATCCCATGGGCCCCAATAGGCTCCCAAATATCACTTTGCAGATTCCACGAAAAGAGTGTTAGCAAACTGCTTCTTGAGGCAGAGGTTGTAACTCTGTGAGATGAACTCACAGATCAGAAAGAAGTTTCTCAGAAAGCTTCTTTCACGTTTTGAACGGATGAAATTTCCTTTATCAGCGTAGGCCTCAATGTGATCCAAGAAGCCCTTCTCAGATTCCTCAAAGACAGTGTTAATGGACTCTCCACGAAACTAAGTGTAACTCTGTGAGATGAATTCACACATCACCAAGAAGTTTCTAAGAAAGCTTCTTTCTAGTTTTCATCTGTGGATATTTCCTTTGTCACTGTAATGTTCATTGCGCTATGAAGTATCTAATTGCAGATTTCCAGAAAACTGTGCTAACAAACTGATCACTGAAGAGAAACGTGTAACTCTGTGAGTTGCATTCACACATGGCAATGCAGTTTCTCAGAAAGCTTCTCTTTAGTTATTATGTGAGGATATTTCCTTATCACCATGGGCCCCAATAGGCTCCCATATCACTTTGCAGATTCCACGAAAAGAGTGTTAGCAAACTGCTTCTTGAGGCAGAGGTTGTAACTCTGTGAGATGAACTCACAGATCAGAAAGAAGTTTCTCAGAAAGCTTCTTTCACGTTTTGAACGGATGAAATTTCCTTTATCAGCGTAGGCCTCAATGTGATCCAAAGAAGCCCTTCTCAGATTCCTCAAAGACAGTGTTAATGGACTGCTCCACGAAACATAAGTGTAACTCTGTGAGATGAATTCACACATCACCAAGAAGTTTCTAAGAAAGCTTCTTTCTAGTTTTCATCTGTGGATATTTCCTTTGTCACTGTAATGTTCATTGCGCTATGAAGTATCTAATTGCAGATTTCCAGAAAACTGTGCTAACAAACTGATCACTGAAGAGAAACGTGTAACTCTGTGAGTTGCATTCACACATGGCAATGCAGTTTCTCAGAAAGCTTCTCTTTAGTTATTATGTGAGGATATTTCCTTATCACCATGGGCCCCAATAGGCTCCCAAATATCACTTTGCAGATTCCACGAAAAGAGGGTTAGCAAACTGCTTCTTGAGGCAGAGGTTGTAACTCTGTGAGATGAACTCACAGATCAGAAAGAAGTTTCTCAGAAAGCTTCTTTCACGTTTTGAACGGATGAAATTTCCTTTATCAGCGTAGGCCTCAATGTGATCCAAAGAAGCCCTTCTCAGATTCCTCAAAGACAGTGTTAATGGACTTCTCCACGAAACATAAGTGTAACTCTGTGAGATGAATTCACACATCACCAAGAAGTTTCTAAGAAAGCTTCTTTCTAGTTTTCATCTGTGGATATTTCCTTTGTCACTGTAATGTTCATTGCGCTATGAAGTATCTAATTGCAGATTTCCAGAAAACTGTGCTAACAAACTGATCACTGAAGAGAAACGTGTAACTCTGTGAGTTGCATTCACACATGGCAATGCAGTTTCTCAGAAAGCTTCTCTTTAGTTATTATGTGAGGATATTTCCTTTATCACCATGGGCCCCAATAGGCTCCCAAATATCACTTTGCAGATTCCACGAAAAGAGTGTTAGCAAACTGCTTCTTGAGGCAGAGGTTGTAACTCTGTGAGATGAACTCACAGATCAGAAAGAAGTTTCTCAGAAAGCTTCTTTCACGTTTTGAACGGATGAAATTTCCTTTATCAGCGTAGGCCTCAATGTGATCCAAAGAAGCCCTTCTCAGATTCCTCAAAGACAGTGTTAATGGACTGCTCCCGAAACATAAGTGTAACTCTGTGAGATGAATTCACACATCACCAAGAAGTTTCTAAGAAAGCTTCTTTCTAGTTTTCATCTGGGGATACTTCCTTTGTCACTGTAATGTTCATTGCGCTATGAAGTATCTAATTGCAGATTTCCAGAAAACTGTGCTAACAAACTGATCACTGAAGAGAAACGTGTAACTCTGTGAGTTGCATTCACACATGGCAATGCAGTTTCTCAGAAAGCTTCTCTTTAGTTATTATGTGAGGATATTTCCTTTATCACCATGGGCCCCAATAGGCTCCCAAATATCACTTTGCAGATTCCACGAAAAGAGTGTTAGCAACTGCTTCTTGAGGGAGGTTGTAACTCTGTGAGATGAACTCACAGATCAGAAAGAAGTTTCTCAGAAAGCTTCTTTCACGTTTTGAACGGATGAAATTTCCTTTATCAGCGTAGGCCTCAATGTGATCCAAAGAAGCCCTTCTAGATTCCTCAAAGACAGTGTTAATGGACTGCTCCACGAAACATAAGTAACTCTGTGAGATGAATTCACACATCACCAAGAAGTTTCTAAGAAAGCTTCTTTCTAGTTTTCATCTGTGGATATTTCCTTTGTCACTGTAATGTTCATTGCGCTATGAAGTATCTAATTGCAGATTTCCAGAAAACTGTGCTAACAAACTGATCACTGAAGAGAAACGTGTAACTCTGTGAGTTGCATTCACACATGGCAATGCAGTTTCTCAGAAAGCTTCTCTTTAGTTATTATGTGAGGATATTTCCTTATCACCATGGGCCCCAATAGGCTCCCAAATATCACTTTGCAGATTCCACGAAAAGAGGGTTAGCAAACTGCTTCTTGAGGCAGAGGTTGTAACTCTGTGAGATGAACTCACAGATCAGAAAGAAGTTTCTCAGAAAGCTTCTTTCACGTTTTGAACGGATGAAATTTCCTTTATCAGCGTAGGCCTCAATGTGATCCAAAGAAGCCCTTGTCAGATTCCTCAAAGACAGTGTTAATGGACTGCTCCACGAAACATAAGTGTAACTCTGTGAGATGAATTCACACATCACCAAGAAGTTTCTCAGAAAGCTTCTTTCTAGTTTCATCTGTGGATATTTCCTTTGTCACTGTAATGTTCATTGCGCTATGAATCTAATTGCAGATTTCCAGAAAACTGTGCTAACAAACTGATCACTGAAGAGAAACGTGTAACTCTGTGAGTTGCATTCACACATGGCAATGCAGTTTCTCAGAAAGCTTCTCTTTAGTTATTATGTGAGGATATTTCCTTATCACCATGGGCCCCAATAGGCTCCCAAATATCACTTTGCAGATTCCACGAAAAGAGTGTTAGCAAACTGCTTCTTGAGGCAGAGTTGTAACTCTGTGAGATGAACTCACAGATCAGAAAGAAGTTTCTCAGAAAGCTTCTTTCACGTTTTGAACGGATGAAATTTCCTTTATCAGCGTAGGCCTCAATGTGATCCAAAGAAGCCCTTCTCAGATTCCTCAAAGACAGTGTTAATGGACTGCTCCACGAAACATAAGTGTAACTCTGTGAGATGAATTCACACATCACCAAGAAGTTTCTAAGAAAGCTTCTTTCTAGTTTTCATCTGTGGATATTTCCTTTGTCACTGTAATGTTCATTGCGCTATGAAGTATCTAATTGCAGATTTCCAGAAAACTGTGCTAACAAACTGATCACTGAAGAGAAACGTGTAACTCTGTGAGTTGCATTCACACATGGCAATGCAGTTTCTCAGAAAGCTTCTCTTTAGTTATTATGTGAGGATATTTCCTTATCACCATGGGCCCCAATAGGCTCCCAAATATCACTTTGCAGATTCCACGAAAAGAGTGTTAGCAAACTGCTTCTTGAGGCAGAGGTTGTAACTCTGTGAGATGAACTCACAGATCAGAAAGAAGTTTCTCAGAAAGCTTCTTTCACGTTTTGAACGGATGAAATTTCCTTTATCAGCGTAGGCCTCAATGTGATCCAAAGAAGCCCTTCTCAGATTCCTCAAAGACAGTGTTAATGGACTGCTCCACGAAACATAAGTGTAACTCTGTGAGATGAATTCACACATCACCAAGAAGTTTCTAAGAAAGCTTCTTTCTAGTTTTCATCTGTGGATATTTCCTTTGTCACTGTAATGTTCATTGCGCTATGAAGTATCTAATTGCAGATTTCCAGAAAACTGTGCTAAAAACTGATCACTGAAGAGAAACGTGTAACTCTGTGAGTTGCATTCACACATGGCAATGCAGTTTCTCAGAAAGCTTCTCTTTAGTTATTATGTGAGGATATTTCCTTATCACCATGGGCCCCAATAGGCTCCCAAATATCACTTTGCAGATTCCACGAAAAGAGGGTTAGCAAACTGCTTCTTGAGGCAGAGGTTGTAACTCTGTGAGATGAACTCACAGATCAGAAAGAAGTTTCTCAGAAAGCTTCTTTCACGTTTTGAACGGATGAAATTTCCTTTATCAGCGTAGGCCTCAATGTGATCCAAAGAAGCCCTTGTCAGATTCCTCAAAGACAGTGTTAATGGACTGCTCCACGAAACATAAGTGTAACTCTGTGAGATGAATTCACACATCACCAAGAAGTTTCTAAGAAAGCTTCTTTCTAGTTTTCATCTGTGGATATTTCCTTTGTCACTGTAATGTTCATTGCGCTATGAAGTATCTAATTGCAGATTTCCAGAAAACTGTGCTAACAAACTGATCACTGAAGAGAAACGTGTAACTCTGTGAGTTGCATTCACACATGGCAATGCAGTTTCTCAGAAAGCTTCTCTTTAGTTATTATGTGAGGATATTTCCTTTATCACCATGGGCCCCAATAGGCTCCCAAATATCACTTTGCAGATTCCACGAAAAGAGTGTTAGCAAACTGCTTCTTGAGGCAGAGGTTGTAACTCTGTGAGATGAACTCACAGATCAGAAAGAAGTTTCTCAGAAAGCTTCTTTCACGTTTTGAACGGATGAAATTTCCTTTATCAGCGTAGGCCTCAATGTGATCCAAAGAAGCCCTTCTCAGATTCCTCAAAGACAGTGTTAATGGACTGCTCCACGAAACATAAGTGTAACTCTGTGAGATGAATTCACACATCACCAAGAAGTTTCTAAGAAAGCTTCTTTCTAGTTTTCATCTGTGGATATTTCCTTTGTCACTATAATGTTCATTGTGCTATGAAGTATCTAATTGCAGATTTCCAGAAAACTGTGCTAACAAACTGATCACTGAAGAGAAACGTGTAACTCTGTGAGTTGCATTCACACATGCAATGCAGTTTCTCAGAAAGCTTCTCTTTAGTTATTATGTGAGGATATTTCCTTATCACCATGGGCCCCAATAGGCTCCCAAATATCACTTTGCAGATTCCACGAAAAGAGGGTTAGCAAACTGCTTCTTGAGGCAGAGGTTGTAACTCTGTGAGATGAACTCACAGATCAGAAAGAAGTTTCTCAGAAAGCTT